>NC_056735.1:979806333-979903833 GCF_019279795.1 Protopterus annectens | reverse complement strand
CCCTTTCTCTTTTAAAAAAATACTAGTATGTAGTTCAGAAAGAATTTTTTTTCCCAGCCATGTGGTTAGATGGTTGAGTATGTACTATGCTTGTTCTTATAGATTTGAATATCTCTTTTTCCTTTTCAATTCAAAAAATGCTGTTTTAGATTACAGGTTTTTACATCCTTGTGACTGAGTAATTTATGTGGCATAGAATTCTGTTCAGAGAAGGTTGGAATGTTTCAGGTTTAGTAAATGTTTTTAATTTTGCTACTAGATTCTAGTTTCCTTTGTAGTTTAATTATCACAAAGTATATTGTAGGAAAAGAGACACTGATTTGTTACCTGGTTATCCAAATAATGGTTTCATCTCCTGAAGTCATTATTATAAGTCAGAAACTAAATCATTAAAGATTTTTAAAAAAGGATGGGTGATAAATTAGGGAGAACTCTCAGTATGGATAAAACAGACAGAATGAGGTAAGCTGATGGTGCATTTCCTGAGGGGAATGTGTAAACACATATTATACAATGACTCCACATTAATATTCCAAAACGTGCACTCTGATTGGTCAGCGTGCACGTTGTAAATCAGACTTATACTAATGGAAAAAGGACCGGTTGCCCGGACTTTTTCCATTAGTATAAGTCTTTTTTTTTTCTTACAGCAATGGAGAAAGCAAGATCTCCATTGCTTTTTAGAAAGTGCCTCGCTATGTTAAAGGAAGATCTCCGTTGCTTTTTTTAAAGCTGTCTCGCTATGTTAAACTCCTTTAACATAGCGAGACACTTTCTAAAAAGCAACAGAGAATTTTAGAAAGTGTCTCGCTATGTTAAAGGAGTTTAACATAGCGAGACAGCTTTAAAAAAAAAGCAATGGAACTTTCTCCGTTGCTTTTTTTAAAGCTGTCGCGCTATGTTAAACTCCTTTAACATAGCAAGACACTTTCTAAAAAGCAACAGAGATCTTGCTTTCTCCGTTGCTTCCACCCACAGCTCTGATGTACTGCGTAAGCGTACGCATGCGCAGTACATCAGAACTGCCGCAGAATACCGGACAGCTGCGGAAGGGCAGCAAGGAGGCATTATAGAATGCCATTATTTAAGAAAACTAAGTATTTTTTTCTTAAATAATGTCATTGTATAATAGCAATAACCCACTTCTGGGTGTGGGTAATGCTGGATTTACCCACGGTTGTCTTTGTTTGGCCATTCGGGCTTCGCCATCATGACCAAACCATGCCAACCGTGGATAAATCCAGCATTACTCACACCCAGGCGTGGGTTATTGCTAAAATAACAGCTTGGCAAAATAAAAGACAAATGTTTCTAGGTAGACTGCAGACCTTGTATGAGCTCTTATTGAAAAATATTTGAGACAGCAAACTTGCATGCTTTATTGACTGATATATAATTTTGCAAAAACAGTAATATGCAGAACTGGAATTTTGGTATTTATATTACTTTGGTGGTTAGAATTTATGAATACACAACTAGAAAAGCATAGTCAAGAAGATGTTATTACAGATTTTATTTATTTATTTATTTTATTTTATTTTTATTTCATTTTACATTTGTTGACCGGGAAAGTCCAACTGAGCTAAAAATAGCCGTTTTTCAGCGGAGGCCCGGGGAGAAAAGCTCCAAAAAATATTATACAGTACAATTAGTATTAAAAATTACTGATTCATATTTACATATTTAGTACTCATATTTATATAGTTATAAGACAATTTGTTCCAACTTAATGGAGAATGAGTCCACTGACTGCATTTCTGAGTTTTGGGTTTGAAATTTTCAGTCCACGTTTATGCACTATTATACTAGGATACGTAAAAACGAGTTTATATTGTAGCATCATGGGCCAGTTTCCAAAAAGTGCTGGGCATAGAATAATACACTACACTGAGCACTTACTCCATGCCAGAGTCCAAAAACCAGGGCAGTCCACATTCAGAATAAGCTAATGGCGACTGCCAGAGTCCTATGCTTAATTCCAAAAGGTGAATTGGGCTTTCTATGCTAAAATAAGTCAAGGTTGTACACTGACATTGTTTTCATATGTACAATGCTGACTTAATGGAGAATCTCATTAAAATCAATGGAAAGTGTTGGCAAATCAGAAACTTCATCAGTATACAGGAATAAGTATTGCGGGCAGTAAGTGCCTGGTGGGTAGCTAGACTGTCTGCAGGTCTTAGCTCCATATACAAATGCAGCTGTACTACAGGTACTGACATTAATTTTATTTATTTATTTATCCTTTGTTGACTGGGTTAGCCCACTGGGCTAGTGGCCTCTTTTCAGGGGAGACCTGAAGTGGTATTTATACTACTAGGGGAAATTTGGCCAGGGCATCAGGGAACTTACCCTATTCTTTGTTGCAAGTAGGTTATGATCTTGGTAAATGGATGGATAGGTTCTGTAATATAAATATATGAGAAGGAGAGTTAGGCAAGAGTGTTTTATTTATTTATGAATGCAGTAGGGGTAAAGATGTGTGAAAATACGTCTGAAGGTGGCTATTTGGTAAATTAGGTTCCGTGTATTCATAATTTTGTTGTGATAGCAAAGGATGAAAGATGGATGGGAAGGATGATTCGATAAGTGGTTGAGTGTCTGGGGGAAATATAGTTGGAGATGAGCAAGGATGAGAGTTGTGGATTAGGTGAGGAAGGAGAGACAGAAGGTATTATGTTTGTTATTAATGAGGTAAACCTGTTAGGGGTACAATTTGGGGAAAAAGAGGTTATTTATGATCAATTGGATAGTATTATCAATAAGGTTAAAGTAACAGATAAGTTATGGAAGTGTTTTGGATGTCTTATAAGAAAAAGGGTTTCTTGACTAATTCCATTATTTTGGCTAAGACTGGGTATCTGGCTAAGGTTTATATGATTTCTAGTATAAAATAAAAATAACTGATGCAAGCAGCATTTGTTTGTTTTGGGGAAGTAGATTGAATCCTATGAAGAGGGGCATCTTGCATATGGGAAATAAGGAAGTGGGTTTAGATTTGAACAGTCCAATTGTGTATGTAGCTTTTATAAGTTTATATAAGTTATCAGTTGAAAAAAAATGAGAAAAATATGGGTTTAGTGGCTTTGATTTGTAATATGAAATATGTAAAATGGTGGAAAAAGAGAGAACTAAAAGGAAAAGGAGTCCAGAAAGTGGGAATATTATGGAATATCAAAGTGAAATAAGGATGTAGGATTTGGAAAATAAAAACATAACAATGCCTAGGAAGGTTTGGTATAATGATAATACTAAAAGAAGTTATGGGGTAAATACTTGAGAATTACAAAATGAGGATGTTATTAAAGCTGTAAAAGAAAGAAACAATAGGCTTTGTAAGATATATGAGTGTCTAGACTTTTGTGAAGATTAGGGATAAATAAGTTTCCTGTAAAGGCTAATATTTTATATAAAGAACGTCACGAAGGTTATGTTTATTTTGCAATGAATTAGAAACTACAGAACATGTTTTTAGGGGGTGAAAGAGTAAAGAAATTTTGGAAGAAGTTTTTTGAGTTGTTCTCTTTGGAAGATATTAAAGAATTGTAGTATTTAAATATAAACATAATTTTATATAGGTATTATGGATATAAAGATAAGAAAATTATTGATAAGATGGATAAAGTGTTATTTGGGGCAATTTGGAATATACAGGTGGCTACATTAAAAGTGGTTTTGTTTAATAAAAATGGAGTTTGGCTGAAACATTAAGTAGAATAAGGTTTTGGTTATGGCAACAAGAGTGTGTTTTGGGGGGTAAGGCTTAAATTATTAACGGAATAATTATTTGTTATGAAAGTGTATTTCAGTTTAAATTGGAATGGAGTTATTTTATAACCTTTTTTTCAAATATAATTTTTATCAGTTTTTACAAGGTTTGTAAAACAGAAACATAACAAAAAGGTATAATACAGTATATACATACAAAAAAAAAACTTGCTATGCAGAGAAATTGTAACAATATGAGTAAGCATAAAGACGTTACCATAGCAAAGCAGTACCTAAATAATAAAAAAGAACTACTAACCAAGCCAAAAGAAACTTGCTAAACCAAAACATATGCATTGAGAATAGAATGTAATAGTTAACCCCCCTTATACTAACTGGTGTGCTACAAGATAGGGTATGATTATCCTTAGTTAACAGTAGGAGGAATAATAACTAGAATGGTTAGGGGAAATATGTATGTCTTATTTATGTGTAAAGTGAAAGAAAAAAAGGGGGTGTGTTTGCTAAATTAACACTATTTACATCATGGATGTCATAACAAGTGGACAAAGGAACATCACACAATTATGTTTAAAAGTATAGTGTAGTCTGTATTCATTTGTTATATGATTAAAAATTACAAGCATAAAGGTCTTCATAAATTGTATTAAGAGTTAGGTATGTTATATGATATTTACTTTGAATTAAATCAAAGAGACTGTACCAGTAATTCTGGAGATAGTCTTTTTTTTTACTACTAGAACAAAGTTTGTGTGAAGATAAATACTTAATTGCTATTGTTTTGAAATTCTCCCAAGCGATTAACAATGGGTTTAGCCATTTCTTAGCTATAAAGTATTTGAGAAGAGCACACACAGTAATTTGGATGTGTTTTCTGACACCTGTTAAAGATTTAGGGGTTATATTCAGGATTGTGGTTTGCCAGGAGAAGGTAGTCTTCTCATAACCCATTTTTCCCATTTGAATCCTGAGGGACCACCAAAGTTTATATATATTTTTTCAACTCCAAAAGATGCGCAGTATATCTGCATGGTGGACGGAGCAGAAAGGGCAGGATAGATTTTTGTTGTACCCAAATTTCAATATCACTGCTGGAGTGTAGTATGCATTATTATTAATCATAAGCTGGGTAAAGATTAGATTCTTAAACGGGGTTAGATTTAAGGTGTTAAGTATTGCTTCATATTTGGAATTAGTTGGGATTTCACCATGTATGTCATCCCAATATTTGGAGTATAAGATTAATGATTGATATTTGATGTTAATTAAAAGCTTGTAAGCATGAGATATCATTTTGTTCTTGAGGGTAAGGGTTTTGATAATTGATTGTGTTAGAGTTACTTCGTGCTCATTTACTTTGATGTTTCCACATTTTAGATTTATTAAAGATTTAAGTTGTCTTAACATGGGGTCATATTTACTTGGAGCCTGAAGTGCCCCTTAACTGCAGCAAAGTTCGTAAGGTGGTGAAATTGCCATACAGTGGCATTTTTAATTAGGGGAAAGTTGGTTAAATCTATCATTTTGTTATTGATTTTAATATTTGGGTTTAGGTGAATTGGTTGGAGAAAAAAGAGAGTTTCTTGTAGATTGAGAGATCGTAACAATGCATGAAAAATATTTATTTTATTTTTTAATGCAGGTAGAATTTTAGATGTGAGCTTATTATCAAGCATTATACATGGGATAGACTGAGGGTTTAATTTGAGGTATTGTAGATAATGTGCCAGATTTTAACCCAGGTTAGGGTCCATGTATCTACAGATGGTTAATAGCTTGCGATTTGGATTAAGCGGCTTGCATTTAATATGTTATAGTAAAGACTGAAATTGGGGAGGCTCAGTCCAGCTTTTTCTTTTGGTAGTATTAGTTTTTTGAAATAAATTCTGGTTGATTTAGGGAACCAAAGTAATTTTGAGAGGGTCGTTTCCATTTTATTGAAAAAGTTTTGGGGTTTAAGTTTACAAAGTTTAGATTAAATAATATCCTAGGCAGAATGTTCATTTTTAACAATAGCAGTTTTTGACAGTAAGGATAAATTGATGTTTTTCTACCTTGACAGGTCATTGTTTATCTCTTCCCAGACTTTTAAGCAAATTTGCTTTCATCAAGTCCTGGTGCGTGTGCATAAAGGTTATTGCTAGGTACTTAATTGTATATTTGACTGGTATGTCAGACAGGGGGAAATAGGATTCTAAGTGACTGCAAGAATTTAATGGAAAAATAGAAGATTTTGAGGGATTTAGTTTGTAATTTGCAGCAGTAGAAAAGAGGCTTATTGATTTATGAATTTTGTGCAGATCACTATTCAGAAGCTCAAAGTAAATATTTAAATCATCTGTAAATGCTGAGTATTTCTATGTTGAAAACTCTCAGTATGTGGTGATAGGTTTTTTGGTTGATAAGTAGTAGGAGAGGTTCAAGATAAATATTAAAAAGGTATGGTGAAAGGGGGCAACCCTGTCTAGTTCCATTAGTAATTTTGATAGGGTGGGACATTGTTTTATTTATGTATAGGGAGGTAGTAGCATTGTTATATAGCATTTTTATTGTGTTAATAATATATTCAGGGAAGATGAAGTATTGCATGGTTAAATATAAGAAATTCAAGTCTACATTATCAAAGGCTTTGGTGAAATCTAGCATGAGTGTGTATCTTGGGTGTTTGTCATTTTTTTAGAAATAACATAGTTGTATCTAAACTGAGGGTGTTGTCACAGAGTTGTCTTTGTTTCATAAAACTTAATTGTTCAGGGGAGATGATTTGAGCCAGGACTTTCTGTATTCTGCTTGCTAGAATAGATGTCAGAATTTTAATATCTATATTGATAAGAACAATGGGTCTGTAACTAAGAGGGTTAGACTTTCAGAGTTAGGTTTCAAGATGAGAATTGTTTTAGAGTTATTCATATATTTATCAGTGATCCCCCTAAGAATGATGTAGTTGTATAGATTAAGAAGAATTTTAATAAGTTGATCATTAAGAGTTTGATAAAATTCTCCTGTAAAGCCATAGCCATCTGGTCCTGGCGCCTTGTTGGGTTTGAGCTTCTTGATAGCTAATTTTATTTCATTCAGTGAGCTAGGACTAGCTAATAGGTTATGCTGTGTATGGTTTAGTTTGGGAAAAGATAACTTGTCTAGGAATTCTTTATAGATATCATTGTGAGTTTGATTTTGAGGGTTATATATTTCACTAAAAATTTCTGTGACGGAATTAATAATGTCAAAGTTACTGTACAGGGTTTTACCTTTGTAGTTTATTTCTGATATATAGTTTGGTCCATCTTTGCTGTTTATTAATTTGGCTAGTGTTCTAGAGGGGGTTTGTGCCCATTCTGTGCAGGCATCTTAGTTCGGCTAAGGATTGGTTTTGTTGATGAAAAGAGTATATATTTTTTTTGAGTCTCATGTAGTTTCTTTTCTAGGTCTAGAGAATATTTATTTCAGAGTTGTAAATCAATCTCCATATACTCTTTGGTGAGGTCAGTGATATAACTTTGTTCCCTCTTTTTATATGCTTTTTGAATAGATATCCTGCTGATAACAGCTTTGGCGGCAGCCCATTGAACATCATATGGGATGGAACACATAGAGGATTCAATCTCAAACTGTTCAAGATATCGGTTAATTTCATTTATAGCATCTTCTTTTTTAAGGATAGTAATATTTATTGTCCAGGTGGGACTGTTTCCATTGCAGTTACGGTGGTGTGTTGGACTGATACTTAAGGATACATTAGAGTGATCTGAGATAGATCTTGGCTCAAGGGGAAAGTCATTAATTGTATTTTAAAAAACGTCTGAGATTAGGAAAAAGTCAATTCTAGACCAGACTTTATAAGATGCTGAAAAGTAAGTATATTTGTTGGCTACTCTGTCGTGATCAAATATTTGGAATGGGTCAATTAAATTGAAATTATTTATCAGGTCATGTAAAAATGCACTTAATTGGGGGGGGGGGGTTGTTTCCTATTTTTATTTGAGGTATTGTTTAAGGGGTCAATAAGTGCATTCCAGTCGCCTCCTATAATAAAGTAATGATTGGTATGTTGTAGTAATATATTGTGAATTTCATAAATAAATAGATGCTGGTTTGTGCATGGACTATATATGTTTAGAAATAGTATAGGGCAATTTAATTGGGGGTAAGAACAGGTAAATAGACACCACCGGCCATTGGCATCAGATTTAGTGGTTAAGATTACCCCAGGGAAGGTTTTTTTTATTAAAATGGCAGTACCTTTTAATGAAAGACTATTTCCAGCTGATATTATCTGTCTGATTCAGTTTCTTTTCCTATCATTGTCCCATTGGTCATTTGTCAGGTGCGTCTCTTGTAGACAGAAAATGTTAGTTTTGTCCTGGTAAATTATGTGCATAATCAATTTTTTTTTATTTTCATGAAGACCATTTATATTCCAAGAGTTAACTTTAATCATTATAGCTTAGAGATCAAGTGTAAAATAGTGTTGTGTATGTGGTTTTGTGGAAAGTAATTTGATGAGACTTGTCATGATACTAATCTTAATGTAGATGTCCTATTTAGGGAAGAAATTAGTTTTAAATAGAGTGGCATCCATGAACCCTACCACAAACCCAGCTCCTACCCACAAATCTCCCTGAACTGATCCTATACAACGTATATAAGAATGAATATTGCATGTGTCAAAATTATTTTGTATGTAGAGAGTAGCTTTATGAAGTAGCAGGGAGAAAACCATAATAATCCTGATGTTCCAAGTGTCAGTAAGCATTGGACAACCCACCCTCAAGCCGCTCTATGAAAATTTTTAATTTGACCTGAAATTAGAGTAACACAAAGAGCGTCACAGCTCTAAATAATGAATATTGGGAATTACACATTGATATCCACAGATATACATAAGTCAGGAAGTTATTTTAAACTAGTCAGATGTTAATAGTAATCAACTATAACATGGGATCCATGTAGGTTTGCCCCTTGCTGTACAATAAAACCTGTCCAAAGTATGGCTGCCTACTATACTTGACCTTCCTCAAATGGAAGAATCTGCTTAGGCATCAGAATATGCATCCTCCGCTTATGCTCAAACCGGGTAAGATACCCGCCTAACTAAACTTTTACAGTACACTTCTTTAATATATTCAACATGAACTGCCATAACTCATTTAAAATATACTGTGAAGAGGAGTAGGGAGAGTATCTCAAAGCAGTAGGTGTAATATGCTAAGCCGAGGGAAGAATACACCATCTAAAGAGAACATGAACATCTATAACATTTCGTAACATATCATCTATGATAAAGGCAAGAAAAACATTCTTAATTATTAGAACATTTGAGCGAAAAAGAACATTAGATTATTCCTAGTACTTCTTATACTGAGGAAAATGCAACCATAAACCATACTGCACAGTAAATAGTAAGATCAAGCATGGGTTTTCAGTATGTGTGTGTGTAAGAGTGCAAGTGTGTCAGCTCCCAGTAATATATGAAACTTCAGTTGACTGCACAAAATTCAGACATAATATGTATTAAACTCCATTTGGCATAATGAGACAATGTTATTTAACCATAGGAGAAAATACTTGCTAACATACTTCACTAGAGGTGAATCATGAGAAACAGGTGTATGGGGGTAAGAAGGTGCTTGATACAGTAAGCCTTAGCAGAGTGATAAGCAGCATCTGCAATGTTGGATTATATCTATATATATATATATATATATATATATATATATATATATATAAATATATATATATATATATATATATATATATATTTTTTTTTTTTGCTCACCCCTTCCCAACCTTTTGTACCTGGAAAGCTTAATTCGCAATAGATTAGTTAAGAAGGTGGGGGGGTGGGGGCATTAACACACATGTTTGTATAAAATGTTCTTTGTAGTCACTGTATGTGTAATACATATATAGAATGCTTTGTAATTATCCCTTCTTCAACAATTGGAAGCCACAAGTTTCCTGGTACCTTCAGAAAAAGCTATATTCAACACAATAGCTTATTTTTGATTGGACCAGCAACTAAACAATCCCAGTGATGCATTGCTTCATTTTTAGTGACCTCACGACCTCGTGACATCATCCGCTGATGTTTCCAGTGGAATTCTGGGAGATGGAATGTTGAAACGGCTCAGAAAGCCCAGGAACAGGCTTGCAGTGCAAAGACCAGGCCTAGGAATGACTCAGGGATCTCCCATGACCAAAAACAAGCAGGCCAGTGCATCATTACTGCAGCAGAAACAGAAAGCAACCTCTGGGATGGCTGAGAAGCAGAGGAAGGCCTTAGATGTAATCCAGGTAAGTCGTTTTGCTGTTTAGAGATGTTTTCTGTCCAAAAAAGATGCTTGATTGTCCTTGCATCTGATTATGGAGGCATTGAGATTGTTTAGGGAAGAGATTTAGATTTTTAATTCCATATAATGAGATTTAACAGTTAAGTTACAGTTTGTTATTTATTTTGTTCCAAGCTATTTATTCTGTCAGTAAGATTTATTATAGCAAGCCTTGGTTCCATATAGGTCAGAGTTTATTTTTGGAACTCATTGCTTAAAGCTTTTAGAGATAAAAATGCAAAAATGCTTATTTACTTGGTTTATTTGTTTTTCCTTTAACTGACTTACTGCTCAGGAAGTTAATTGAAGGCTCTCGTGAATGCTTTTTTTTGCTTCATCCACTGTATTTGATATTTCTGGTCATTGTGGTAGAAGGAAAGAGTAGATGGATATCTCATTTGAAAATGTCTTTTCTTTTTAATTAAATATGCACAGAAAGGAGCCAAAACTTGCCTTTGATCTTTTATGGGCTGTGGAAGGTCTTGGGAAACAGTAATTTTATGCCCTCTCCATGAAATTATGCTTTTTTTTTTTTTTTTTAGCAGCCATAAGAATTGTATTTGCATGAGCAGCATTTAGCAACCTGGCATATATTTGTCTAGGAGTAGCTTCTTCTTGTGATCTGCATAGTGCTCTATGAGCTCTTTCAATTACAATCCCCCAGATTCACTATCCTTCTGTGCATGACTAAGTTAGTCATGCATGGAATTGGCTGTTTAGAAGCCTGATGGCAGCGCGCCATGCATATTAATGAAGGCACGCTGCCTGGCCCCTAATCCTACACAGAGCAAGGACAAGTGCAGGGGGCATGTCTGAGAGCAGATCTCTCAGAATAAACATGCCCCTCCAATGTAGAACAGCAGAAAGTGGAAGTAAATGAGTGAGGTTGCTCATAGGTGTCCGCATATCCCCACCAACAGTCCCCCATGTATACAACAGCAATAGTACAAATAAATAAACTGAAGAAAACCCTTTATTATTTCTTTTAAATCTGAGTACGGCTAACCATAGGTGCGTGGGTGTGCCCATCGCTTAGCTATGGTTAAAGCAGCTTAAAAGGCTGAAGAGGATAACAAGGCAGATATATGCAAATGAAGCAGTACAGCAATAGTGTAGTGGGCAGAGCAGCCACCTAACGAGCAGGCATTCCCAGTTCGAGTTCCACTGCAGCACATCCCATTTTCCATGTGAAATCTGTATATGAACATTTTTTCTGTATAACCTACTAAATAACATTTAAATGTGAACTGGAGTATTGCATTAAATGCACATGTGAAGTGTCAGTGGCATAATGAATAAGGCACTAGTAAGCAGGTTTAAGCACAAATAAGCAGTAGTAAGCACATATAAGCACTAGTAAGCGTGTTTAAGTGTGTTTGTGTTGGGGTAAGCATTGCCTATGCAGATTAAGCAAAGTAGAAGCTAACTGAGTATAAGAAACTGTAAAAGGAGGTTAGCATTGCTTAGCTCCATGCAACCCTGCGCACACCCGCTTACAACTGCTTTAAATTGCCTTAATCACTCAATACCCAACGACCTGTGTTTTGCCCAGCAACAAAATAAAAAGCTTCTGCAAGGCTCAAACTCAGGACCCTGTACACTACAGTCACAGTAGTTAACCATTAAGCCATCATAGCATTACAGACAAATGAGGTATCAGCTATTCTTCAACTAATCCTCACCACAGGAAAATCAAACCAAACATGTGAACTGAATCTATGTACAGTGTGATGTTGTATAACCTGCCACAGAACATAAATATGTGAACTGGTGTACTGCAATAAGCATAGATTTGAGGTGTTATTGTAATAAAGTGTAGAAGTCCCCAGGACCCCATACAGTGCATGTACACATGAATTATGGATACCAGACACATATATTACTGGTAATGAATAATAAATCACTACCAAAAGGCAAATATAGTGCTAATTAACTATTAAGCAATGCTAACTGCAGCACAGCTGAACTTAATAAGTGTAAGCAATGTGTAGGGGAGTCAATTCAATCTGCCTAGTGGTATACCTCTTTAAGCACTGCCAACGTTAGGTAAGCAGGTGTGCCCATAGCTTAGCCTTTTCAAAACTGGCCAATCATGGAAAAATGCATGAAATTGGCCATATTTAAACCCCACAGGTGGGAATACTTCCCATAACTGGTTGTAGCTTCCTGCTGCAGGCAGAGTGGTTGGTGTGGATGAATGCACTTGATTTAGAGCGCAGCGCTGGGGCATCCAGGAGTCAAAAATCATGGTATGGCTACTGGTAAAACACCATGAGCAGAGACTACTGAAGGGTCAGTACCAGGGCTCATAGTATAAAACGGAGGCCTGGGACAGTCTCGTCCATGACCTCACCAGTGCCACAGGTATCTCCCGGACTGGTGAGCAGGTCAGGCACCACCATGCTGACCTGAAGCAGTGGAGGGGGGATGTACTGGAACAGTGGATCCAGGAGTCTCGGCAGAATATCCCAGGCTGCATTCTACATGAACTACAGAATGAACTAGCACCTTACCTAAGTACCGTGTTCAATCATAGCCTCAACTCAGGCTTTGTGCCCACTGAATGGAGCACCGCAATGGTTATCCCACTCCACAAAGGGGGAGCCACGATGGACCCTGGAAACTACCGCCCCATTAGCCTGATGTACCTGGTCTGCAAAGCCATGGAACTTATCATCATGGAACTCATAAACAAAGACATTGGTAATCTCCAAACTCTGGACTCTATCCAGTTTGGGTTTGTAAAAGACAGATCATGTCTCCTAAACCTGATTGATTTCTTTGAAGCAGTCACCAAAGCCATAGATGAGGGTAAGGTGGTTCACACAGCTTATCTAGATCTCACCAAGGCTTTCAACTCCATCCCCCACTCTGGAATTATAGATAAGCTCACTAAACTAGGTATAAATCCCTATATCACAAGATGGGTTGCCAACTGGCTCACGGACAGAACCCACACTGTGAAAGTAGCAGACTCCAAATCCGACTTCAGACCAGTGACAAGTGGAGTACCACAGGGTTCAGTCCTGGGTCCTATCCTGTTTGGTATTTACTTCTCTGAAGTACAGGCTAACACAGAAGGTCTTTGGCTAACAAAGTTTGCCGATGACTGAAAACTAAGAGCCATAATCAAAACTCCTAACGATGTGGACATACTACAAAAGGGCCTCACTGAGACAGATGCCTGGTGTCAAAGCCATGGCCTGAAGTTCAATGCCAAAAAGTGTATTGTCATCCCCTTTGGTAAAAACTCTGTACCCATGAGCTACCACATAAGTGGTAGTCTACTTAATGCTGAAAGTGTGATAAGAGACCTTAGGACACAGGTGGACAGTAGTCTCTCCTTTGATAATCACATTGCCACAGTGGTCAGGAAATCCTTCTATATGGCTCACCTCATCACAAAAGGTTTCTCATCCAGAAAAAAAGCGGTCATTGTTCCCCTCTACTCATCACTCATTAGACCCATTACAGAGTACACCACCCCTTTTGGTATGTACCTCACAAGACATCTACAATAACTGGAAAGGCCACAGAAATATCTCACAAAGAGGATTACTGGCCTCAAACAGATACCCTATGCAGACTGTCTAAAAAAACTCCAGCTTTACTCCAACGCATATCGCCTACTCAGAGGTGATCTCTGCCTAACATACAAAGCTATGTCAAACCCAGAGCTGTTGGACATGCTCCACTTAAAGAAATTCCAATCTCTCCGAGCTACATGCTCTGGAGACCTAAACCTTGTCACCACAATAAACAGAACATGCTGGAGGGATAGATTCCTGTCCCAGAAACTTCCCATACTCTGGAACAGACTACCTAGCTATGTCAAACAGAGCTCCTCATTAGCACTCTTCAAGAAAAATCTTGATGATTGGATGAGAAATAGGAAATTCACCCCAGGGATCACTTCTGTGGCTCTGCTCGACAGGGGCACAGGAAAATAATTTTCTTGGGTGGCCAAAGCCAGAGTACCTTTTTGGCTAGACTTATATAGGCCCAAGGGCTAATAGCCTAGTACTATAAGCCTATGAACCTATGCCTAATGCCCCATTACTAAGTAAGTACTCATTCTACTAAGTAGTTAATAATTGCCTAGCTTGTGTATACTATGGATAGGTATGGCTAAATATCATTGTATTTCTCTGACAGCTGCAGATGAGTGGGCTGTGAACCAGCAAGCCCATGATGCTAGGTTGCAAAGGCTACATTGTGAGGCAGGTTAGTAATTATTCTGCATGTACTGTCATAATAAATAAATATAAGAGCCTTAGAAAGTGTCGTAACAGTAGAAATAAATGTGTAATATTCTGTGAATAAAGGTATAACCCCATGAAGTGCTTCTGTTTACTCTTCTTTCATATGTTGTTGAACTGTTGCATACTATAAATAGTACTGTTGTATTAAGCAGTGTTACCCACACTGTGGTATGCAGATAAAATGTATATGAAGTTCTGTATAACAATGTTGGAAGTGACAAGAGGTCAGTCATATTGTACAAGTGAGGGAGACTTCGAAAACAGTAAAAAGTTTCACATCAGTTCCCTGATAGCACAGTGTACTGTGATGTTAACTGTAATTTTTTTGTCACACACAGCAGGGGTTTGACTCCTGGGAGTGCTAGTAAGTTGTATGCATAATCATACCCAACAACTGTACAGATTTTGTTACAATGTTCAGATAGAAAGCTGTATGCATAATTACACCCAACAACTGTACAGAATTTGCTAGAATGTTCAAATAGAAAGTTGTATGCATATTCATACCCCACAACTGTTCCAATCTGTCTAGCATATCCGGATAAATGGCCCACATCACTGGCCTGGTACTCAGTTCCCCTGAGAAATCAGTGTGATGATCCAAGAAATGTAATGGCAGCCGTTGTTGACATATAACTGATAGTCAGAAGTGTACATACTCATAGAATGTATATGAAAACAAACCCGTCATTCTAGCACCTCACCCAAAGTGTATGAGAGCAATTCTCAACATATGTTGCATTAACACCTGCATCTTATCATGCCTGTATGTAAGACACAGGTCACGTATATAATAATCTATAAACATACCAGTGTACAATATAAGGCCATTGGGTAGTGTAATAATACATGGAAGGGACAGATCACTGCAGTGACTAAGAATGTTGTGAAAACTACAAGGATATATTAGTTGTTAATTGAACTCTCTCTCTCACCCCTGCCATATGTGCAAAAATAACCCAATGACAAACCTCAATCGGTATGTATACACTCCAAAATTATGTTGAGACATATGTCCTAATGGTTTATAAATATTCACATTTGTTTCTATGCATGTGCCATGTTAAAATACACCCATATTGGTGGCCTCTTGCCATCAATGAAACATGCATGCTGTTGTAATGGATACTGTTGTTCCATATACGCATGTGTTCTGCTTGCTCTGCAACTGTTTTAAAACTGGAGTTTTGGGTTATGGGAATACATATGCATGCTGTTATAACTAATCCTGAATGCTGTTGACTATTACTAACCCATATCTGTCATAAACCTGCTACAACATAGCTCGTATGGGAAGGCCGGTCCCAGCGGACCTATCAGTCTCACCTCAGCTTGCCATTGCACCAGGCACCAGCACATCTGGGGCCCAGCCTGGGACCTCCTCCTCTGTTGGCTCTGCACCACCTTCAGGTGGAACCGCCGCAGGAGATGGGGCTCACCCCCCCGGGAGCGGGCGTGGAGAGGAACATGTCACCTGTCGTCAGGTCTGGGCCATGGTGCATAGGGAGCTCGATATGGAGTTTTGAGACTGGCTACGCCAGCTTGAGGACCGAGTGGCACAATTAGAGGGTGAGCCTGCCCCTCCTACACAGCCCCCAGCAAAGCCACCTTTGGGGCCATGAAGGTGCAGTGGTGACTGCCCATGGGTGGGGACCTCAGTCCCACTGTTTCCATTTGGGGGGGTCATGGGCTTGTGACTTCCAAACACCCCTCCCCATCCAAGGTGTTTGCCCCCCACATGTCATATACCGCCCCTGTATGCTGTCATGTCTATCTTGTCTGTCATCCTACCCAACTTATCCTCCCCGAGCAAACCTATTCTCCTCCCCAACATCCCACTCACCTTAAAAAAAAAAGAAGGGTAATCTGTTCCCAAAAAAAAATCTCGCCCCATACATAACTGTCCATTTTGCACACATGTACACTGGACACATTTAATCTGGTCTAACTGGCATCACAACATATTATTGTTGCCCGCACCCCTCTACCAGGGGTTGAAGTGTTCAAATGTACCTCCAAATTCATTGCATATGCACAACTGTTGCTGTAGAAGAAATGGGCAGCTATGGAACTTCCCTACACCCTTCCTGCACATCCCTAGCTATCTTGCCTACTGTCATTCTCTCTTTGTGCCTCTTTTTCACCACTTTCCTATCACCCCTTTTTCCTTTCTTTTAAAGAAAGTAGAGTGGGGGTAAGCGGGAGTAAGCACCTTTAAGCAACAGTAAGCTGGTTTCAGCCTGTTTGCACGGGTGTGAGCAATGCCTACACTGGTTAAGCAATCTAGAAGCTAACTGAATGTAAGAAACTGTAACCGGAAGTTAGCAGTGCTTAGGTCTGCACAAACCCACTTACAACTGCTCAAAAGTGCCTTAATCACTCTGTATCCAATGGCCCTTGTTCTGCAGAGCAACAAAATAAACAACCTCTGCACGGCTTGAGCCCAGGACTCCACATACCACAGCCAATGTGATTTACCACTAAGCCATAGCAGACATACATAAGCCTGATCTTTTTACACACGTCAACAGTACAGAGAATATATGTAGATGTATGTGTGTGTGTGTACATATATGCACAACTAAATAGATATATACCTCTCTCTCTCTATTATATTTATCTATCTATATATAAATACCTACATATATATATCTACATATATATAGATATATCTATACATATATTTACAGCTAAGCATATATATATATATATATATATATATATATATATATATATATATATATATATGTATGTATATAGATATATATATATATATATATATATATATATATATATATATATATATACACACACACACACACACACACACACACACACACACACACATATACATATATATATATATATATATATATATATATATATATATATATATATATACAGATATATATCTATAGATATAACAGAGCACATAACAAAGACATATATGACCACGGACACTGTTAATGGGGGTGAGGGTGCTCAAGCAGCATACGTCTTACACATAACAGTATTCCCCCCCATACAAACAGATCTGCCCTGCATTACAATACCAACTTTTGTGAATCCATTAACCAGGACCTGACACGACACAGCCACAAGAAGTTTACAGTGAGCCATGCCACTTGTATGATGTGAGGTTAGTATTGATAACTTATACATTACAGTCTGGCTACCATAGTGTAAGTACAATGTGGAAGCAATACAATATTCCTAAGATATATATACACAGACATACACACACAGACGTATGTCTAGGAAGTTACATTCTTAGAGGGTGCACACCACACTGAACAGCCAGTTTCCCTACAGTTAAAACCTAATCGGATTGGCAGTGTATGACTCACCCATACAAAAGACAATTGTTACCTGAAATATATACCAACAGAGAAGTCAAAGGATGTAACACCACACACAAGTTTGCATATGTTTTAAAGCTTTATTTATGCACAATTACAGTTTTATATGCCATGTCATATTGCAGTCTATACTTTGAAATACATATAAACAGATAAATGCAAATGTCAAACAGATCATTTAAGACAGTAATCTGAAAGTATAACATATGTTGCTGTCCAGGCCAAGGCCTTCAGGTAGTACAACAGAAAAAACTGAATGGGCCACAGGATAACGATCAATCAACAGTAAGTAATGCAGATGTACAGCCCAGCAGCCTCTAACTACACTCTGTACACAATCCATAGGGTGAAAAGACCTCAGTTTACACAATGAGATGTATCTGTTACATAACAATACATAACTGAATTCATCACAATTGCACTGACAAACAGAACAGGCTGTATGACAGTAATCAGTAGGCCAGCAATGTTCACAAGGTGAAATGTATGGTAATGTACAGCCATATACCTTAAGCCAGCTTACTACTGATATACCTCACATGTTTTAACACCTTAGGTTAATGATGGTGCTTACCCCAGACTGACTTACAGGAGCATAAACACTGTTACATACACTGACCTCTGCACTGCAAAGGGCCATACGTGTGTTGTGCAGATGAAGCCTACATATATATGGACCCCTCCCCACAATATGTGTAGGTAACTAACAACAGTGGAATGATGGCGGGAATGGCAGCATGACATAATCACTGGCCAACACATAATAACCCCTTACTGCATGTCATATGGACAAAGCCTGGTATGTTGGTGGAGGACAGAGGCCAGTATACAGGCCCATATCTGAAATAGTGTTGTCATACACTGAGCATGTTGCTGTTGCTACAGGATAGTCTGCAACACACATTTAGACAAAAATATGACGTCATAAACACAAATTGATGTAGCCACCTACTGATAGCACTCAACACACACACTGCCAGGGATATATCTGACATAAGACCTGTGTGTTGGACAGACAAAACATAGGCCCACATATGAGAACTATGCAGACAGACTGCAGTCCATATTAAACTAGTATGTACACACAAATCCTGCAACACTGGTGCTATACAATGCATATACCAACACAACTCATACCGTGTTTGTAGTTATTGAACCTGATACAAATATGTAGCTGTCTTGAGACTGCAATTCCACTTCTGAGAGGTCTTGCTACCTGCTGTCTGTAACACTGCTGCCCACACACAGGAAGGATTTCCACCATACAGGAAAGGTAAAGGGACCGCACCCAAATGATGTAGGGATTTATAGTAGTGGGTTGCTATGACAGTATTAATTGGAAGTACTACGCATGCTGCATGCAGGTAACAAGTGGAGGACACTGATTGGTGCAGAGGCCATCATCTGATCATGTGCCTCCCTACAAAAGCCATCCTATAATGTATTCAAAGCATTTCAATCCAGTTACTGGAGAGAGAGAGAGAGAGACTCACACAGAGACCAAAAAAAAAAAAACACACAAACAAATAGGCCAGGCCTACAAAAAGATCTTTATGAAGAGACATGACTCACACAACAGGTATGTGAAGTATATATGCATTTAATTGACGGTAGTTCTCAGGCCACAATAACGGGATAGATGAGGTTGAAGTATGCATATGTCACAGCAGGTGTTGTTGCTGTAATGATATTTAGCTGAACAAATGCTATGGACACTAGAGTCTGTCCCTGTGGGTAGTGGGCCATAGGCAACAACCTTGCAGAGCAGCACTGACTGACAAGATATAAGCCATTACACTGTGTGTGTAGTGTAATTGAACATATATATAGTAGTGTGGGCAATAGCCGGTGGTGGAGGTAATGGCATTATGATGGATATATGGGTAGCAGGGGCCACCACTAGCAGGATACTCAGGGCAATGTGTAATGTAGCATGCTGAAATGCCATAGTTGTGTAATAGGTGTACCTGCAATCTGTCTGTATATATAAGCCCCTAATGTTAGGCTGTGTTCATATGTGGCACCTGCCTGTGTTGTAGCAAGGCAGAACACCCCAGATGTGCAGGAAGAAGAGTTAGAGATTGTGGAACTGATGTCTGAATGTACCCCATATTAATATATATATATATATATATATATATATATATATATATATATATATACATATATATATATATCTATATATATATATATATATATATATATATATATATATATATATATATATATATGTATATATATATATATACACACACATATATATATATATATATATATATATATATATATATATATATGGGTTCCATACACTATATCAAATTTTCACTAATTCGAAATAGTGCATGGAAGGCTCACTGCAGAGAAAGTGCACTTAATCAAAAGTGCACTTACGCGAAGTTCAGTACAACGAACAGGTGTTGTACTGAACTTCCGTATAGTACTCACGGACCTTAGGGTTAGGGCATGGGTCATAGTAAGAGGATAGCCGGCTATTCCCTTACCATGACCCGTGCCCTAACCCTAAGGTCCATGATGACTGCAGCACAGTGAAGGACATAGCAATGTCCTCCACTATGGTGTGATAGTCACGAACCTTAGGGTTAGGGTAAGGGAATAGCTTTACTAACTAGCCCCTTACCCTAACCTGTGGCCTAACCCTAAGGTCCGTGACTATTGCACCATAGTGGAGGACATAGCTTGTTTTTTGATGTCCTCCACTATACTGCAGTGTTTTTGGTGAAGTGCACTTATGCAAAAGTTCACTTTTGTTAAAGTGAACTTTCGCAGAAGTGAGGCTTCCTATTACAAGTTTGAAATAGTGAACTTTCGTTCTTGTAATAGGAATCCATATATGTATATGTGTGTGTGTGAGTTTTCTTCATTAGGTTTGTCTGTGTGATATAAATATAGATATTTAGCTATATATAACTACATATATATATATATATATATATATATATATATATATATATATATATGTAGATAAATATATATATATATATATATATATATATATATATATATATATATATATATATATATATATATATATATATATATATATATATATATATATATATATATATACATATATATATATATATGTATATATATATATACATATATATATATATATATATATGTGTGTGTATTTACATATATATATATATATATATATATATATATATATATATATATATATATATATGGGTTCCATACACTAGATCTAATTTTCACTAATTTGAAATAGTGCACTGAATGCTCACTGCAGCGAAAGTGCACTTACTCGAATGTGCACTTACGCGAAGTTCAGTACAACAAACGGGTGTTGTACTGAACTTCCGTGCAGTACTCACAGACCTTAGGGTTAGGGCACGGGTCATAGTAAGGGGATAGCCCATAGGGCTATCCCCTTACCATGACCCGTGCCCAACCCAAGGTTCTGTGACACTGCAGCAGTAAAGGACATAGCAATGTCCTCCACTATGGTGAGATAGTCACGAACCTTAGGGTTAGGGCATGGGTTAGGGTAAGGGGATAGCTTTACTAACTATCCCCTTACCCTAACCCATGCCCTAACCCTAAGGTCCATGACTATCACACCATAGTGGAGGACATAGCTTGTTTTTTATGTCCTCCACTGTGCTGTGGTGGTTTTGGTGAAGTGCACTTACGTAAAAGTTCACTTTCGTTAAAGTGAACTTTCACAGAAGTGAGGCTTCCTATTACAAGTTCGAAGTAGTGAACTTTCATTCTTACAATAGGAATCCATATATATATATATATATATATATATATATATATATATATATATATATATATATACATGTATATGTATACATCTATATACATGTATGTATATTTGAAGATATATATATATACATGTATTTATATATATATATCTACATGTATGTCTACAGATATACAGACACCTACCTGTATATATATCAACAGATATATACACCGTAATTATATATATATATATATATATATATATATATATATATATATATAGAGAGAGAGAGAGAGAGAGAGATACACATATATAGAGATATATACATGTCTCTGTCTACATATATACAAACACACATATGTGCAGATATATACATGCTCAATATGTTTGCATCACAGTGCTGCATGCTATGTGGGAGGGGATATCACACATAACAATGCACACAACTTTACAGCAGTAACTATGTGCAACATGGACAGGTATGTCACTTGTGAGCCCCTTGTTGGGACCTCATTGTCCTTGTGTGTGAAGGTGGAATGGGGACTCGGGGAAGGATAGCAGGTATAGTTGCGGCAGTTATTTGGGTTGGTAGATAGAGAAGCGAGCCTACAGAGGTGGTATATGACACATGTGGTGGACAAACACCCTGGATGGTGAGAGTCGTCTGTAATGTGGAAGTCACATCAGCCCTAATATGGACACAATGGGAGCAAGCCTCCCACCCATTGACAGTCACAACAGCTGTGTCACGGACCTAAAGGTGCCTGGGCTGGAGGCTGAGCTGGAGTAGCATGTGGACCCTGTGAGTGTGTCATGAGGGCCTCATGGTGCTGTAGCATATCCCCCTGGTTTGTGTGTAGCTCCCTATACACCAAATCCTGAACCTGATCACAGTTTACAGGAGCATGTCTGTGTATGCCCCTGAGGGGGTGAACACCATCCAATGAGGAGGTTCCGCCTGAAGGTAGTGTGGACCAGTAGGCCCCAGGGTGGGTCCCACATGTGAGGTGGCCTGATAACATGGCCAGATGGTGTTGGAGAGGTGGCTCTAATGGCAAATATCCCCTAAACATGCTATTGTATCACTGTTATTGAATATATGTGGGTAGTAATATTCTACACAATCCCTGAACATGTCCAAGAGCATGCATAGATATTCCCAATAATACAGAATGTCAGTTGTGCAGCAATCACATAGCAAGCATACCACATGCATATATGGAACCATAGTGGGCTGACAATGCCATGCAGGTGAATAGTGCGTAACACGCCAGCAATTATAGTGTCCACACAGGGAACATGGCCACAGACACAAAACACAAAGTGTGTTACAATACAATATATACATATATATATATATATATATATATATATATATATATATATATATATATATATATATATATATATCACAGTGTTAGTTAAGGTATGCCATACCTATTGGGTTGTGTGAATAGTTTGTTGTTACAGCTTAGGGAGGGGACAGAAATGTGTATTACGAACTATGGTAACCTTGATGTATGAGTTGCTCAGACCTGTTTCCATCTTTATGTCTTTCAGACAACATAAACATAGCGAGGCTTCTGACATACTGTGCCGGAGAAATGGAAGTCATCCTTGGATACCTCACCAACCACTACCCCATACTGTTTGGAAGGGAAGCAGAGGACCAGCAGGAGCGGACCACCCTGTGGAATGACCTAATCCACAGGGTCAATGATGTCGGACAACATAACAGAACTTATGAGTAGGTCCAGCATCGTTGCTCAGACCTGCTTCTCAATGCCCATCGGCATGCTGCTGCAGTCTGGGGGGATCACCTTTCAACGGGGAGGGGTCATGCAGACCATCCCCCCCTGTAATGGATGGAAGAACTACTCAGCAGCCTCGGTGCACCTGCCCGTAGAAATCAACAGCAACTGCCAGACAGCATTATGGAGGTAGGTGCTACCTACGCACCAGCTGAGGAGTGTACAGATAAGACCACAGTGAACATTAGCAGACCACTGTTGCATATGCATATGCATCTGTATAGGTAGAGCATTGTCTTCTTCCTTCGGCTTTTCCCGGTTAGGGGTTGCCACAGTGGATTACCTCTTCCCATTTCTACCTGTCGTCTGCATCTTGCTCTGCCACACCAACCACCTGCATGTCCTATCTCACCACATCCATAAACCTTAACTATGGTCTTCCTCTTATCCTCTTACCTGGCAGCTTCATCCTTAGCATCTGTTTCCCACAAATAAGCAGCTCCTCTCCTCAGCACATGTGTAAAGCAACACAATCTTGCCTGTCTGGCTTTGGCTCAGAACTGTCCAATCTGGGCTGACCCTCAAATATACTTATTCCTAATCCTGTCTACCCTCATCACAACTAGTGTGAATCTCAACATTTTTAACTCTGCCATATCCAGCTATGATTCCCGCCTTTTTGCCAATGCCACAGTCTCCAACTCATATAACAGTGCTGGTCTCACTACCCTCTTGTAGACCTTCCCTGTCACTCTTACTGGTACTTGTCAGGCAGAAATCAGTCCTGACACACTTCACCACACACTCAACCCTGCCTTCACTCTCTTCTTCACCTCTCTTCCACACTTGCCATTACTCTGAACTGTTGATCCCAAGTATTTAGACCTATACACCTTTGCCAACTCTATGCCCTGCATCCTCACCATTCCAGTATCCTCCCTCTCATTCACACACAGATATGCTGTCATAGTCCAGCTGACCTTCCTTCCTCTCCTCTCTACAGCATATCTCCACATCTCCAGGGTCTCCTCAATCTGTTCCCTTCATATCACACTGTCATCTGCAAATATCATAGTCCACAGGGACTACTGTCTGATCTTGGCTGTTAACCTGTCCATCACCACCACAACTAAGAAAGGGCTCAGAGCTGATCCTTGATGTAATCCCACCTCCACTGGAAAGGCATCTGTCACCCCCACTGCAGATGTCAATGCTGTCACACTACCCTTGAACATATGCTGTACCACTCTAACATACGTCTCGCCCACTCCTGACTTCCTCACACAATACCACAACCCCTGTCCATACACCCTGTCATATGCTGTCTCCAAGTCCACAAAGACACAATGCAACTCATTATGACCTTCCCTGTGCATCTACATCAACACTCTCAGAGCAAACATTGCATCTGTAGTGCTCTTTCTTGGCATGGAACCATACTGCTGATCACTATTAATCATTTCCCATCTTATACCAGCTTCCACTACTCTGTCCCATAATGTCATGCTGTGAATGGTCAATATTACCCCTCTGTAGTTACTACAGCTCTGCACACCACCCTTATTCTTAACATCCAGTATCAAAACACCTTCGATCCACTTGTCAGGCATCCTCTCACATTCCAAGATTCCATCAAACAACCTGGTTAAACATGTCACTGCCATGTCTCCTAAACACCTCCAAGCAACCACAGGTATGTCATCTGGACCAACAGCCTTTCCATTCCTCATCCTCTTCATAGTTATCTGTACATCTGCCTTGTAGAGCATGCATATCTGACATGTCATAAATATTGTTTGCTGCATAGTAGTAATGAACAGATGTGCATAACTGCTAGAATTTTGGACTTGTACCATTGATGTAGTGTAATGCTGCACCCACCCTGTAGCAATGCCACACCTCTGGCCACTAACATTGCATCTCTTACACTCTTATGCAGGTCCCTCCGGGATACCACCAAGGCAGCAGCCTGTAGCTGGTGAGTATGGTTTCTACTGATGCTTGCAAATACACAGGGCATATAACGGCTATGATATATGCCATGCACACATCTAACACACCTACCCTGAATGCATGCTGTACATGTTCACATATTGTTGCTATAAAATGCACTGCATCACAGTGGTGACCATGATGGGGTATTGGAAAGGTATGTCAGATGGCTGTGAGATCACTAATGTCCTGTCATTGTGAAGTCTATCCACAGGGATTAACATAATGGTGGCACACACAGCCTACAGTAGGGACATGTGTGAAGCATCACCCTTGTACAGTGCACCAACAAATGATATACCAGTATTACGATGGCAACTGTTACAGATGTACAGTATGGCATAATGTATTAGTGTGGTCCACATTATTAGCTGGGACTTGGCTGTAACACATGCAGTGCACTGTATGGTGCACTGCAAACTGACACACGTGTAGCCCATACCTGTCAAGCATCTGTGAAAAGGCTGAAGGTGGGGAGGGGTTGTCAGCATGACATATCAGTGCACTGCAGCAGGGAGCCATAGGGATGGTAAGAATGGCTGTATTTGCATACAGACAGGATCAGTAACTGTAGCAGATGTACCTCTACACCCACAGAAATAGTGACTTCAATGTGTGAATACCAAGGAGTATGCATATGAGTAGACCTTGCAATCATGCACAGTTGGGGAAAATGTGTAGGCAGACTGCCCATACACAAGCAAATGCAGATGGGCCATGCTAGTATACCCCTTGCAGAAATATTGACTGCTGTAGTACACATAACAATGGGTGCAGCAACACATCATGATAATTGTGTGCATACATAGGCACACACAGGACTGTATGCAATGCGGTCATCATCTGCACACCTAACACCTTTAGTAGACCCTGCATGTGGATGTACAGGACATATGGCACATATAAGGCTAATGTACTGTTAAAATATGTAGAGATGTTGTCCCAGGGCAGATCAAGGAATGGTGCAGCACATCAATAAGAGACTGTAGACTCCCCATAGCCACGGTATGATCCGGCAGTAGCCAGTGTAATACTATTGGATTGTTCATACATGGTCTGCTAATGTAGAGAGCTGTAAACCACACAACAAGCATTCACAACCGACATCTGACCACACATCATCCCAGGTACTGTTTGCTGGAAAACATATGGGCTGTGAGCATTAACAGCTGACATAAGTGACACAGTATTACACATGCAGCAATGGGATGTACACCTGTGAGTTTTGGTGCATAGTGCATGGCAGGGTGCATAACAGGTGCTCAGCAATACTGTGTACATGGGTGCAGTGTTCCCCAGGGGAAGGGGTATCACCTACTAACATAGGCCATGCCTTACACACATGTATACTGTTGCTAGCATGGATTGACTAAAGCTGCACTGCCTGCTGTTGTGTACCATATGTTATGCATGTTGACAGTTGGGTAATGGGAGGACTGTGTGTACTATCATTGTGCAAGCACACCTGTGTGTGTTTGTGTGTGTGTGTGTGTGTGTGTGTGTGTGTGTGTGTGTGTGTGTGTGTGTGTGTGTGTGTGTGTGTTCATTTCATCTGTAGGTTCAATGTGGTGTAGTGGAGGGAGGTTGCTGCATGTAGGATGTCTGTGTGCATGTTTGTGTGGTTGTGTGGGTGGCCATGGATACACATGTGTGACTGTGGAGTTTTTCATACGGCAGTACTTCCCTTTGCAGTACATGGACATGGACTGACACAAGACAAAACAGGAACACTTGTCTGATATGTAATCACAGGACAGCTGATACTCTACTAAAGTCTGTAGTATGGA
This sequence comes from Protopterus annectens, assembly GCF_019279795.1. Lineage (NCBI taxonomy): Eukaryota > Metazoa > Chordata > Ceratodontiformes > Protopteridae > Protopterus > Protopterus annectens. Next base: position 979,876,888 of record NC_056735.1, on the reverse strand, counting down.
ACATGCATTGGGAAGGGAAGTAGATACCAGGTATACCCTCAATATCGCATACAGCAGGGACATGAATGGCAACCCATGTAGGCAGCACTACAGTTGCATTGTGGAATTACTAGACAACAGCAGGGAGTGTACACATATATCACAGCTGTCACATGATAGGTTGATTGTGCAGCATCTCAGGCATGTACTGAGCAATACGTATACATGACAGTACAGTGTGTGACATTAAGGAGGGAATGTATCAGCACCTCACATATAGAGGCCGAGCTCACAAAATCCCAACATACACAGGGTGAACACTGAATGATAGCAGTGAGGCTATGTACAAAGTATTACACTCAGGGCATGGACTTAATGGAGTAACAGGTCTTGAGTTGTGGTCATCTCTGTAGGCATGTAGAGGAATGAGACATTAATGAGTGGCATTAATGAGTGCATGTTACCAGGTGTGATGTATGATGGCCATCGTATCGGAATAAACATGAAACTGTCTGTAGCATCACAGACAGGTAGGTATTAAGGTGGAGTGTGTGTGTGTGTGTGTGTGTGTGTGTGTGTGTGTGTGTGTGTGTGTGTGTGTGTGCGTGTGTGTGTGTGTGTGTGTGTTGTTATGTAATGCTGGACAGGTCTTAAAGTGCATTTCTATCTTCCCCCCACAGGTGGCGAGGTTGGTCAGGTTCCCTCCTGCAGGCTACCTGATATTGGTATGCACGCAGACACTGACAATGATGAGACTATGTTTGAGGCACAGGTGAGTCTGTCAGGGATTGACACAGTGCCAACAGTTGACATCCACTTTTAGCCACCCCACCCCTGCACACAGTTTCTGTACCTATACATACCCCATCACCAGTGGCCATAGCCAAGGGACAGTTGGTGGCTAGTGGCAATGCACAAGGTAGTGTGGTGACCATGCCAGCTGTGTCTATCCACAGCAGGTGTAGCAGAATGTCTGGAAGGCCACCACATAGGCGGATGTGCCAGGGTGCTCATGGTAGGGCCACTGTTCATTCTGTCCCTGGTAGAGGCACCACAACTGGTACCACCATGCACATGTTTCAGGCTATCATGGAGGCACAGGCACGTATGGAAATGTACACTAGACAGGGCCTGAGGCTGCAGAGGGCTGCTTACTCATCTGTAAGTGACAACATCCGTGAACTTGTTGCTGCCCTCCGTGAACACAACAAGATCACGGATAGATAGTGGGGTGGGATGGTGGGCCTCCTCGACTGTGGTATGTCCGTGCTTGAACACCTGGTGAGAGCAGTGTGACAGCCACATGGATGTAGCCATGATACACCAACATCTGGCAGTAAACGTGGTTGTGCTAGGACACCAAGCCACTCCTGTAGTGGAAATAGTAGCCTCAGCCTCAGCACATCACTGGGGGTGCTGTCAACACCACACCAAAGCACGCCTTGTGCACATGACCCTGGCCAGTCCCATCATCATGAGAGAGCAGCACCTCAAGGCCTGTACCTGCACATGCCCATGGAACCCCTGGCAGGCGCAGTCACCGTGTCCGTGGCCAGAGGCAGTGAACTACACACCCTGCCAGGTATGGTCTGCAGCTGTCCAAATACACCTTTATAGGGCAGCCACATAGCAGAACTGTGTGCATGCATACCCACACACTGGGCACACACCTAGGCTGACACCATACCGACACACACCACATCAGCATGCCCCATTCCAATAATTCAACGCCTCACCGACACACATGGTGTCAACTGTATGGACTACCCTCGGCCTCTGGCAAACCAGCAATGCACCCTGTGCATATGATGATACCTGTGCCACATCCCTGTCATCTATAACATTGATGCAGGGACAGGCTAATATGGTTCTGATGCACAAGGTGACTGCAATACAGTGCCACAATGTACTGCAGTATAACATATTGTCAGTAATAACGTGTAATCCATACATGTCAGATAGTGTAGACATCCAGCTGTGATGCATGTCAGCTGTTAGTAACAGTGGGTGATTGTGATCTCCATAATGTTATCCATATGTGCTGTAGGTGTACATGTGTCAGTAGGAGGATGGTCTGCAGTCAGATTCCACAAGGGTTATGGCACTGTGGTGACACCATGGCTGTGACATATCTGGAGTACAGTTGCACACATGTCACAGGTTTCTATAACAGTTAGTGCCTGTGCCACATAGACAGGTGGCCCACTGGGACATGTATAATCTGCTACCTTATGTAGACCCATCCACATACACGCACACTCTTACTTGGCAACACTCTGACTAGACCCCTACCTAGGTATGTAGTGCTAATGAACTGTGTGGCTTTCATTGCACACACCACACAGCGTGTAGGGTGAGGTGTGCACCAGCTTACATGTTACTTGCAGAACATACACAGACATGTACAGTATGGTAATGGGTGATGTAATGGTTGTATATGGATAATACATAGTGTGACATACCATCATACACACATAGACAGATAACAGGCAGGCACTCATCCAAGAGACCTTGGCCTATTGGTGATAACTAAATAGTCCATGTGTCCAATGTGTTGCAGGTAGGCTCCACACAGTACATGTGTAACTGGCCTGTATTGTGGTGTCACTTACATGTATGGTTGATGGTGACATTGGTCAACATAAAGTGGTACATGGGACATATACTGGGTGTACCATGGTGTAATAACAGTGTACACAGGACCCACATCCCCCATTGGTTGTTGTATGCACTGCAACCCATGATGGCACTCTGATATACCTGCTATCACACATTGACCACAACTGCAATACAACCTATTGTATATCACAACAGTGGTACTACATGCATATGCGTGTAATGCACATACCACAGGCATAGTAGGTTGTTGCATCACCATGCCTCACCTATGGGCAGCAACAATAGTATCTTTACTACTTTGTGGCAATGTGTAGTGTAATAGGAATATGTGGTATCAGAATGGTGTACCCTACAGATATGCAAACATGCACACTTACACACACATGCCAGACCTCAATGGGTTTCCCATGCCTATTGGCCCATTTGTACAACACTGTTGTGCTGGCATTGCAAGACTCATGTAGCCATTAGGGAGAGGAGTGTAACAGGGTACATGTCATGTCCAATACAGCTGCAGCAACATCTGACTATGTCAATGTCTGTTGAGGTGGTTGTGAAGGCTGTCATGGAATTCCCAACTACAGGTGTACTAACACACATACACTGCTAATCATCAGTAATGCACACATACACATGTGTCAGTACTGTGGTGCATTGCTGCAGGTGGTCATACCTGTGTACCTGGCTATTGTCCATAGACAGATGGGTTGTTTAGGGGGTATGTTTAAATCAGTATCATATTGTCCATAGAGAGATGGGTTGTTTAGGGGGTGTGTTTACATCAGTATCATGCCATGTGCCAGCAGGCAATCTATCGATACACACCATGTTGGTGACTATCAGGGTGATAGTGACATGCATCAGCCAATCCTCTGGGTGCCCTCTGCACATGGCTACTGAGGTGATCCAGTTGACATGTATGCAACATGCATTACAACATATAGGTTCATAGGTTCATAGGTTCATAGGTTCATACTAGGCTATCTGCCCAAGGGCATTTATAAGCCTAGCCCATAGTTATGTGGCTTTCGCCACCCCTTTAGTTTGAATAAAAACTATGCCTATCATTTTGCTGTGCCTCTGTCAAGCAGTGACGCTGAAGTAATCCCTGGGGTATATCTGCAATCTCCCATCCATTGGTCAAGATTCCTCTTGAACAAGACCAGAGAGGTGCTCTGCCTCACATGTACCGGGATTTTGTTCCACAGCATAGGAGTCTCTGGGTGATGAATCTGTCCCTCCAGCACGTTCTATTTATAACCGTGTCAAGGTTTAAGTCTCCGCCCTTGTGGTTCTGAGGGATCTAGATTTTTGAGGTGAAGCATATTCATCAAATCTGGGTTTGACATGGCCTTATATGTCAGGCACAGGTCACCTCTGAGCAAGCGGTATGAGACTGAATAGAGCTGGAGTTCTTTCAGTCGGGCAGCATAAGACATATTTTGAGACCCTTTATCCTTTTGGTGAGGAACTTTTGGGGCCTTTCAAGCTGCAGCAGGTGTCTGGTCAGATACATTCGAACGGGCATTGTACTCAATCATAGGTCTAATAAGGGATGAGTACAGGGGACGATGACCTCCCTTGATCTAGATGTGAATCCCTTCATGATCAGGTGGGTGATATAGAAGGTTTTCCTAACTACTTTAGCAACATGAGTGTCAAACGAAGGCTACTGTCAACCTGGGTCCCCAGATCTCTGATGACTTTTTCTGTGCTCAGTGGATTGCCACCTATATGGTAGCTAGGGGTAGCCTTGTTTTTCCCAAAGGGTATGACTATGCATTTTTGGCGTTTAACTTCAGGCCATGGCTCTGGCACCAGTTATCCATTTCTGTGAGGCCCTTCTGGAGGATATCTGTGTCAGATGTGTTTTCGACTATGCCAGTTTGCAGTCATCTGCAAACTTTGTCAGCCATAACCCTCCTGTGTTTGCTTGTACTTCAGAAAAGTAGATGCCGAACAAGAGTGGACCCAGGACTGAGCCCTGTGGGACACCACTTGTGACAGGCTTTGAGTCTGACATGGCTCCAGCAACTCTGACCCTGTGGGTTCTGTCACTTAGCCAGTTTGCAACCCATCTTGTGATGTATGGGTTTACATTCAAGCTGATGAGTTTTTCGATGATACCTGAGTGGGGTATTGTGTCAAGGCCTTTGCCAGGTCGAGGTAGGCTGTATGGACTGCCTTTCCTCATCAATGGCCTTGGTGACTGTCTCAAAAAGTCAACCAAGTTTAAGAGGCAGGATCTGCCTTTGACAAAGCCAAACTGAGTTGGATCCAAAGTCTGCAAGTTCCCTATGTCTTTATTTATGAGTTCCATTATGATCCTCTCCATGGCTTTGCAGATAAGGCTTGTCAAGCTAATGGGCGGTAATTTCCAGGGTCTGTGGAGGCACCCCTTATGAAGTGGGACCACAGTCGCCGCGGCGCCACTCCTTGGGTACGATCCTGAGGTGAGGCTAAGATTAAACAGCTGTCCTAACTGTGGGTTTAATTCCTCATTGAGTTCATGAAGCACACAGCCGGGGACACCATCCGTCCCATGGATGCTGTGTTTTTGCCTTAGTGAGGGCAGTTCTCACCTGGGCGTTGGAGATGTTTGGGGGCTACAATCCTCTGGAATAGATATCTCTCCTTTTGGGGGAGAAGTTTGCACTGAACCTGTCAGCCAGTATGTTGGCAATGTGTGTAGGTTCAGTAATTTTCACATCATTTTGAACTAATTCTGAGCATATCTGGGAGTTTCCTCCTAGGTTTCTAACATAGCTAAAGAAGGCCTTATGATTCTCTTTAGAGTCCTTTGCATTTTTCTCAAAATTTGCCTTGGATGATTTTATGAGAGCTCTTAGTTTTTTACTTATAATGATCAAAGGTGTCTTACCTTTCAAGGATTTTGCTCTATCTTGTAGTAGCTTCCTCCTTTTGTTGTAGAGCTCGTTTATGGCTGGGGTCCACCAGACTGGACGCTTGCCTTTGGTACAGAGAGTCTTAGTTTTGTTTGGGATTGCCTGATCCATGCAGTCCTGTAGGTGCTGGTAGAAGGCATTTGTAAGTGATTCAGCGGTTTAAGTAATGTTTACCACTGGCTCAGGGGCCTTAAAGGAGACCACACTAGTTTTTAGAAGTGTGAAATCGGCTTTTGAGAAGTTTTTCACTGTGGTCTTTTTTGTTTCAGGTGGGCGCGGGATGAGGACCTCCAGCGAGATTAGTTTATGATCTGATCTCACCAGTGAGGGGTATACTTCCGGTGTTGAACATTTTGATCCCATGTTCGTGATGATGAGATCAAGTATGTTTTCTCCTCTTGTGGGGATGGTGACTAGTTGTTCCATGGCATTTGAGTTTATGAACTCCAGGAATCTTTGGGTTAGAGTGTTCGGGCTTGAGTAGTGTTCCCAGTCTATATTAGGGTAGTTAAAGTCACCTAGTATGATGGTGTTTGGAGATACATTTATCCCCTCCAATATATGATTACTGTCTGTGATGGAGACCTGTACCCAAGATGTTCTGTTGACTGTGGTAGTGTAGTGTAGGTACCCATGGCATGTTGTCCATACAGGGTGCTGTCCCCTGTATGTGCCAGTTAGTACACAGCTGGGCAGACATGTCAATGTCAATCAAGCATAGGTTGTCTCTGTGTATTCCAGCTGGATACATGTCATCTGTAGAGGGACTGACAGACATCAGTTTGGCAAGTAGCTATGTATTTGGATGACTGTGTCGACAGATGGATGTTTGACAACAATATGTATGCCATTAATACATGTAAGCCCTCACTAACATACGCTTAACAGATGGTACTCCACAGTCACACTCTACATGTCTGGTCATTTTCCAGTAAGAGATATATACGCTGATACAGCCCACACCCCAGGAACACCACAGTGAGCGCTCAGAGTCCAGCTATGCCTGCAGGTGTGCTTGTTGTCATTAGTACTTTTAGCAGTCTAACCTTGCCTGGGACAGCACTGTCAACAGTAGTACCACCATGTTACACTACATGCCAGTGTGACAGCACGCACCCTGAGTTATTCCTTTGCATGTAACACATTCACTTAGATAACAGTGCTGTGCAGGTCTCGTATACTAGTGCTTCCCACATGACACTCACACCACTTGCTACTGTAATGACAGCACATAGATGGATGTATTGGACATGGCATTACATACACTTATGGCAGATGTCATTACACAGGGTTTGACATGGCCTTGTATGTTAAGCAGAGATTGCCTCTGAGTAGACAATATGCCACCATATATATATATATATATATATATATATATATATATATATATATATGTATATATATATATATATATATATATATATGTATATATATATATAGATATATATATATATATATATATATATATATATATATATACCTGGATGTTTTCTAGATGGTCAGCATAGGGCATCTATTTATGTCTGTGGTCTGTTTAGTGGGGTATCCCTGCGGCCTTCCATCTGTTGCAGATGTCTCATGAGGTGCATACAAAATGGTGCACAGTACTCTATAATGTGTGTAATGACATATGAGTACAGTGGGTCATTTACCTCCTTTACTGTGGATAAAAAGCCCTTAATGATGAGGTGTGCCACATAGAAAAATTGCCTCACTGTTGTGGCAATGTTATACAAGGTGAGAGCATTGTTCACCTGTGTCTGTAGGTCTGTCATCACACATTTGGTATATAGTGTACTTGCACATATGTGATAAATCAAGGGTATATGACATTTCCCAAAGGGGATAACTATAGCTTCCTTGCCAGTAAGCTTGAGCCCATGGCTCTGGCAGCAAGCATCTGTGTCTGCAAGATCCTTTTGTAGAATATCCACATCATGTGAGGATTCAATAATGGCTCCCAGGTCACAGAGATCCATAACATTTGTTAGCCAGAGTGGCATAGTGTTGGCCTGTACTTCAGAGAAGTAGATGTCAAACAACAGCAGTCCCAGGACTGAACCCAGAAGTACTCCACATGTCACTCATCTGGAGCTGGAATTGTAGTCGGCTACTTCTACAGTCTGGGTTCTGTCAGTAAGCCATGTGGCAACCCATTGAGTGGCATAGGACTTTATTTCCGGCTTAGTAGGTTAGTCTATGTTTTCAGAGTGGGGGATGGTGTTGCAGGGCTTGCCCAAGGTCCTTCTTCCACAGCTCTGGAGACTGATCCAAAGAATTACATCAGGTTCAGGTGACAAGATCGGCCCTCCACCAGGCCAAACTGGGTGAGGGCCAGTGTTTGAGGGTGGCCAATGTCTTTGTTTATACGTTCCTTGATAATGCATTCCATGCCCTTGCAGATCAGGCTCGTTAGACTGATGGGATGGTATTTTCCATGATCCAAGATGTATCCCCCTTTATGGAGTGGGATAACTGCAGCTGTATGCCACTCATTGGACACAAGCCTGAGGTGAGGCTATGATGAAACATGACAGTTAGGTGTGGTGCCAGTTCATGTTGTAGTTCATGTAGTACACAGCCCGGGATGTCATTGGGGGGGGGGTGTCACTAAATCGATCTGCCAGGATATTGGCTAATTCCTTGGTATCAGTTAATTTTAATGCAATTCTGTTGTGACTCAGAGCACTTCTGAGCATTGCCATGTCAAATCTGGACATAAGTATAGAATGGCTTGTGGTTGACTTTGGAATCTTTGGCAAAGTTAGATACATAACTAGCTTTGGAGGATTTAATGAAGGATCTCAGCTTCTTACTGAGGCTGGTTAGGGAGTTGTTTACATCCTTGGATTATCCTTTTGTCTTTGACATTTTCTTCCTTCTGTTGTATATTTTGTTTATGGCAGGGGATCACCAGACTGGCTTTATATTTGTGGACAAGAGCATCTAGGTTGTATTTGGGATGGCACAATACATGCAGGAATGGATGTGCTCATGCAGTGCCTTATTGTAGGATTCAACAGTTGATCTTTCAGCTCCTGTCTCCATGGGTGTCACAAAGTTTGTCACCATTGGCTTGAGTAGCATGAAGTTGGCTTTAAAGAGGTCTTTTACACAGGTTTCCTTCCTGGGGGGTGGGGTTGGTATGTGGATGTCAATGATGATGAGTTTATGGTCTGACCTGACCAATGATAGGGTGAACACTGCTGTGGTGCATCTATCTCCCATGTTGGTAATGACCATGTGTAGGATATTGTACCCCTGATCGGACAATGTTTTATATGATCCAAGGCGTTGGAATGTATGAATGCTAAGAACCGTTGGAAAAATGTGTTGGTACCCAAGTAGTTTTCCCAGTTAATGGCAGGGTAATTGAAATCACCACATATTAGGTTGTTTGTTTGTATCTGAATATGTTCAGTATGTTTAGAAAGGTGTAGTCATAATCTTGGCCCATGGTGGGAGATTTGTAGCAAGCTACAATTTTGATTGCAGTGTCACCTACTGTTACTTGGACCTGGAGATTTCCAGATGCATTGTGTTGGGAACTAGCATGGAGGTGTGCATATTTGTTTAATATGGAGACCCCTTCACCTGTAGTGTTGTGGTCCTGTTTTGGTGGCCCAAATGTGTGGTAGGTGTTGTAGCCTGGTATTGCAGGGGTGCTCTCTGGAGCATCGACCCAGTTGTCTGTTACTGCACAGATATTAATGATCTCCATTTGTAGGTGTGCCTTGTGAGAGTGCATTTTAGGTTTACACTTTTAGCATTGAGTAACATTATGTACAGTTTAGCAGGCATGTATCTGTTATAGTGGGGGTGTAGTCCTTTGAACCTTGCCTAGAAACAGCACTGTGGGGGTGGCAAGAGCGTTAGGCAGTAACCTGAATTCCACGGGCAAAAGGTGCAGACCATCTCTGGTAAAGCATCTTGGTTTGTCAGTCATGTCATCCCAGGCACACAGATACTGGATTCCCTTTGAATGACATCAGAAGCTTAGGCAATTGTTGCAGTCATTGTTGTGTATATGTATATATGTGTGTGTGCATGTGTATATATCCGTACATACATATCTCCATATATGTATGTGGAGATATATATATATATGTCCATATATGTATGTGGATATGTATATGTGTATATATCTCTATAGGTATGTGGATAAATATGTACACATATATGTTTACCATATGTCCAGGACATTGAGTGAAGCTGACCCACAACAGCATTAGTCCAAACCTCTTAGAGCAAGGTGATGTCATGGATGTATTGCAGGTATATCTGTAGACTGTTGCAACTGTAATAGGGGTTGTCTTAACAGACATGTTTGGTGTACGAGGTCACATCTGCTGTAGACATGCACCATTGCCTACATAAAGACATCCTAGGGAAACAATGTACGGTACCATTACAGCACAGTACTGCTCCTGTGGACTACAGCAGGGATATGACCAATATATATGGACAGTTTGGGACTCTGTGGTCAGTCCAGATGTGTACACATTTCCCCATCATGCGAGACATGTGGACCATGCCTCCCAATGTGGATGTTACTAGCCATGTACATGGGTATATCACAACAATACTGGACTACATATGCCCACACAGTGTATGCACGGACACACGCCAGTCTGTCCTGACGCAATACCTGGTGGTGCAGAGGTCACATGGCCCCATACTACCCAGTAGATAGTGACATGCATCTGTACAGCAGTCCATTGTTTTGTCAGTGATACACAACAGTTATGGTGACCTGGCAGCAGTATGTCCTGCAAATAACTGAACATCACAGCACACTGTGTAATTACACTAGGCTGCTAGGCATGTCACAAACCAATATGCAAAATGCAGTCAGACTGCCACAACAGTGGACTACATTTTCTGTGGGGGAATACACATGAACTTGCGATTAGCGGCCTCAACATGTGATACACAAGCTTAATATGACACTATAATGACCATCTGATAAACACCATCCTCATATGTACCACTCACACAGTAACCGTACATACACTGGTCATGGCACAGTGAGGTCCATTGGCTGTCTGCGGTATGGGACACATGTGCCTAGCCCTATAGACATGTGAGCAAATAGGGTACCATACACTGGAGCAGCATGTAAGATCACATAGTATAGGATAAAGAACAATTGCATCTACCGCAGTCTGTGCACTGCCCAAGGTACGTATGCACAATACACAAACTGTCATCAAATTCCTAACTCAGGGGTCAGCAACCTGTGGCTCTGGAGCCACATGCGGCTCTTACAACCTGCTGTAGTGGCTGCATGTACCTCTGAGGATTAATGGCCACTGTACCACACCTCCCACCCACACCCACACACAAACACACACAGAGATCAACCAGGGCCAACACAGAAACACAATTATGGATGGATGTTAGGTATTGCTCTGATACACTTAATTCTGTCATATTTAGTATAACAATATTTGAAACCTTATCTGCAGTGTTTTCATTTTAGGGATCAAATAGCTGTTGTGGCTCCCGATGACTTTACTTTGGTGGGAGAGGGGACAGACATGACTCCTGGGATAGTGAAGGTTGCAGACTCCTGCCCTATGTACACAGACCACAGTATTGTACACACAACCACAGACTGTCCAAGTCATGTCCTCAGTAAAAGCCAGTACTATACACAGCATGTCCAGCAGTCTGTTATCTGACTGGCTTGTTATCAGGTATGATGCCAATGAATAATGGTGTACAGAACATATGCACCATCTATATGTGGGCTTCATTTGCACAACACATGTGTGCCCCTCTGCAGTGAAGAGGTCAGTGTATGTAACATTGTTATATGCTCCTGTAAGTCAGTCTAGGGGGGTGAGAGCACCATAATTAACCTAGGGTGTTACAACATGTGAGGTATATCAGTAGTAAGCTGTCTTAAGGCATGTGGCTGCACATTAACATACATTTCACCTTGTGAACATTGATGGTCTACTGATTACTGCCGTACAGCCTGTTCTGTTTGTCAGTGCAATTGTGATGATTTCATTTATGGATTGTTATGTAACAGATACATCCCATTGTGTCAACCTAGGTCTTTTCCACCTAGGGATTGAGTACAGAGTGTAGTTAGAGGCTGCTAGCCTGTATATCTGCATTACTTACTGTTGATTGATTGTTATCCTGTGGCCCAGTCTGTCTTTCCTGTTGTACTACTTGAAGGCCTTGACGTGGACACCAACATATGTTATGCTTTCAGATTACTGTAATAAATGATCTGTTTGAGGGTTTTATCCCTCTCTTTGTATGTATTTTAAAGTTTAACAGCTATATGACATGGCATATGCACATGCATTAGTACACAAATAAACCTTTACAACGTATGCAAACCTGTGTGTTGTGTCACATCCTTTGACTTCTCCATGGGTATATGTTTCAGGCAACAATTGTCTTTGGTATGGGTGACTCATACACTGTCCATCTGCTGAGGTTGCAACTGTAGGGATACTGGCTGTTCAGTGTAGTGTGCACAATTATGTATCTTCCTAGACATACGTCTGTGTGTGTATGTGTAGTTGCATATATGTCTATATATATGTATGTAGATATATATATGTATATTTAGACATATATATGTATCTGCATATCTGTGTCTGTGTATATGTATCTTAGGAATGTTTTATTGCTTCCACATTGTACATTTATTATGGCAGCCAGACTGTACTGTAGATGTTATCAATACCAGCCTCACATCATACAGGTGGCATGGCTTACTGTCAACATCTTGTGGCCATATAGTGCCAGGTCTTGGTCATGGGATTTGCACCAGTTGGTATTGTATTTCAGGGCAGACCTGTTTGGGTGGGGGGGGGTAGAATCTCGACATGTGTAAGACGTATGTTGCTGGCGCCCCCTGACCCCCATTAACAGTGCCTGTGGTCATATATGTCTTTGTTATCTCCTCTATTTTATCAATAGATATATATCTGTATAGAACTCAGAATGAACTTCGTGACAGAAAAGCATTCAAAAGGAATTAGAAGGAAAACAACAGCAACTCATGTATTATTTAGCACTTTTGTCTTATTTAATATCAAGACGTATTCAGAAAGACATGTTTCAGTAATACAAGCAACCATTTAAACATTATGTACATATTTTGAGCTGTTTATTTAAATTAGCTAAACAGTTCCTGTCCAATGATAAAGCCGGACCTGTAGTCCTACAAGGTGTTGTGTGCATCTTCATTATCATTACAAAGGTGAAACAGAGAGAATCCTGTAGTGTCATGTGTATACAGGGGACGTGTCCATCACGTATACCTGGCACCTAACCTTTTAGGAGTCATGTGCCAACTGGGGTTGTGTGCACCTCGTATATCTGAAAGACAACAGGAAAACAACAGATGAGTGCACATCGAGGGGGCATGCTACATGCTCAGATGGTCAGGCCTGGATCGTCGGTTAAGTGGGACCGGGAAATAAGGCTGGGTAGGGGTGGGAACATATCACTGCTTCTCAGACTGGTGGCCAGATACTACCAGTGGGATAAATACTGTTGACTCGCTAAGTGTAATCTTGAAACCAAGACATGTCCGTCCCAAATGTGACGACCCACAAATACAAATGGATTATTTAGGTTAACTCGTGTCTCCAAAGGTAGAGATTGTATGTGTGTAATGTGGACCAGGATGTAGGGAAGCCTGAATATGCTTGGGTCGAGACAACATCCATGTTGGGTCTCTAGCAGTGGAGAGAGGTCAATGTGTAGAGGTGTGAATAGGCTGGCCTAGCACCCGGAGGATGGATGGTTAATCTGGACATGGGGGTTGTTGCATGGAGCAATGGATATAAAATTATGGATCGAAGCATATCAGGGTTGTATGGACTGGTTTTAATAAGATCGCCTTGTGGAGGTAAGTGAGAAAGGGAGGCAGGGGGGCTAATCGGGAGAGAAACAATGTGGTTGCGTAACAAAGAGATGAACATATGGCCGGTGCTAGGAGGGTGCACCAGAGGTAATAGCAGAGTGGAGGCCGAGGAATAAACCTTGGGCTTAGTCAAATGATATAGGTAAAAAAATACACAAAGTACTTTCCAACATTAATAGACCTAGTTGGGTCACATTTCAATACTTTAGGTGTTAATATGACACACTTCTGATCAGATCAAGTCCCACTACATTTGATTACTTTCAGTTCTTGTTTGATTCTGTCATACACATGCGCACACACACGCACTCACACACACACACACACACACACACACACACACACACACGTATATATATATATATATATATATATATATATATATATATATATATATATATCTAGATGTATTTATGTATAGCTGTATGCATATATATATATATATATATATATATATATATATATATATATATATACATGTAGATATTTATATATATATATATATAATAGCAAGAGAGGTATACATCTATTACAACTACATGTATAAGTACATTCCCCTGTACTGTTGACTTATCTTGATGTATGCTATGTTAGCAAAAACATCAGGGTCTTGTATATCTGCCATGGCTTAGTGGTAAATCACATTGGCTGTGGTGTGCATGGTCCTGGTTTGAGCCTTGCAGAGGCTGTTTATTTTGTTGCTGGGCAGAACAATGGATGTTGGCTACAGAGTGATTAAGGCACTTTTGAGCAGTTGTAAGCAGGTTTGCACGGGTTTGCATGGAGCTAAGCACTGCTAACTTCCAGTTACAGTTTCTTACATTCAGTTAGCTTCTAGATTGCTTAACCTGTTTAGGCAATGCTTACCCCTGTGCAAACAGGCCTAAACCCGCTTACAACTGCTCAAAAGTACCTTAATCACTTTGTATCCCATGGGCTGTGTTCTGCCCAGCAACAAAAATAAACAGCTCCTGCAAGTCTTGAACCCAGGACCCTGCACACCATAGACAAAGCAATTTTCCACTAAGCCATGTCAGATACAAGAAACTCCAATGTTTACAGAAACATATAATCTAGTCCAGTCATGCAACAGTACAGAGAATACATACTAACATCTAGATCTATGTCTGTCTAAATATATTACTATCTAAACAGATATATATATATATATATATATATATATATATATATATATATATATATGTTTCTTAAACTATTTACATGTATATCAATATATATGAACATATATACATGCAAATGCCTACATTGGCACATATATGTGTCTACACCTATATGTCTACATATACACAGCAAGTTACATATGTGTACGCAGATATATATCTATGTAGGTATATTCGGACATAGTTATATATGTGTTAGTAGATATATATATATCTATATAGGTATATATGGCCATTCATCTGTAGATAGCAATGGCAGATTAACAAACACACGTGTCCATATGCACCGTTAATGGGGATGAGAGGCCCCACACACTATACGTCTTGTACGACTAGGCATCCCCCCTACAGCCAAACATGTCCACCCTGTAATACACTACGAAGTGTTGCAGATCCCATAACCAGGACCTGACACGACATGGGCACAAGATGCTACCAGTACGACACCCAACCTGTATGATGTCAGGCTGGTACTGGTAACGTATAATGCAGTAAAGTCTGCCTCCCACAGGAAATGTAATATGTGTAGGCCATCAACATCCCCAGGATACAGACACAGATATGCAGATACAGATATATATATATATATATATATATATATATGTATATATATATATATATATATATATATATATATATATATATATATACATAGATATACATGTGACTACACATACACACGCAGATATATGTACAGTAAGATACATATGTAGAAGGTGCACACAATAAGTTGCAACCACCATGCCTACAGTTAACACCTGAACAACTGGACACTGTATGGGCCACCCATACAAATGACAATTGTTGCCTGCAACATGTACCCACAGAGAGGTCATAGGAAAAACACCATGCACAGGTTTGCAGAAATGGACAACCTTTCATTGCATATTATTACAGTTCTATATGCCATGTCATATAGCTGTTCAGACACTGACATCCATATAAACAGAGGAATGCAACCGTGCAACAGTTATACTACTACAGTAGTCTGGAAAGGTTCACAGCTGTTGCTGTCCAGACCTTCAACTTGTACAATAGTGAAGACAAACTGGGCCACAGGATACCAAACAATCAACAGTATATAATGCAGGTGTATAGTTCAGCAGCCTCTATCTACACTCTGCACAAACTCAGTAGGTGGTAAAGATGTCATGTGGCCACATGGGTTGTAACTGTTACATAAAAAGGCATAATTGCCACCATCACAAGCACACCAACAAATAGAACAGTCTATATAGCAGAAGGCAGTAGGCTTGCATTAACCCAATTCATGTAAGTAATGTAAATATAGGTGAAGTATATGGTACTGTACATCCAGATACCTTAAGGCAGCTCACCCCTGACACCCCCACATTTTGTAATAGCCTAGGTCATTTATGGTGCTCCCTCCTAGACTCATTAATACAGGGCTATATACCACTGTACCATACATTGGCCTCTGGAGTGCATAAGGGCACACATGTATTGTGTAGGTGACACCCATACATATATGGTCCCAGCCCCACCGTATGTGTGGGGGATACAACAGCAGTGGACTGATGACAGCAATGGCAGTGTGATATATTCACAGCCCACTACAGAACAACCACTGACAGCATGACATGTGCAAAGCCTGGTATGTAGTTGGAGGACAGAGGCTGGAATACAGGCACATATGTGGACAACTGTTGCCATACACTAAGCAAGTTGCTGGTGTTACAGGATAGTCTGCAACATACCCTTAGTCAGGGAACTGAGGTTAGAAACAGAGCCATGTACCAACAGCACTCAACACACACACTGCCAATGTAATATCTGACACAGGACCTGTGTGGTGGACAGACAAAACATGACAGGCATACCTCTGGCCAGCAAGAGGATAGGCCCACAGTTGTGAGATATGCAGACAGACTGCATTCCAAGGTAAACTTCTATGTACAAACACGTCCTGTAACACCTTTACTATACAAAACATAACACAACTCTACTCGCAGTTTGTCTGTAGTTCTTGATCCTCCTACAAATATGTGGCTGCCATGAGTGTGCCAGTTCTCCTGTAAGTGGTACTGCTACCTGCTATTGGTAACACTGATGCCCACACACAGGAAGGATGTCCATCACACAGGAAATGTTAAGGGACCACTCCCACATGATGTAGAGATTTATAGTGGGTGGTTGCCATGACAGTGGGAATGGGAAGTACTACACATGTGTAATCATATATATATATATATATATATATATATATATATATATATGTATATATATATATATAT
Source organism: Protopterus annectens (assembly GCF_019279795.1). Lineage (NCBI taxonomy): Eukaryota > Metazoa > Chordata > Ceratodontiformes > Protopteridae > Protopterus > Protopterus annectens. The sequence goes on along the minus strand of NC_056735.1, from coordinate 979,860,048 downwards.
ATATATATATATATATATATATATATATATATGGCTATCTGGATAAGTATATGTACATACATTTCTACCTTATGTACTGGACATGGAGTGCAGCCCTACCCCAGCCCCTACAGTCCCAAAGTCATAGTGCAAGGTGATGTCAGGTATGTATAGCAGGTATATTAGTAGACTATTGCTACTGTCATTGGGAATGTCTTCACAGACATGGTGTGTGTGGGAGGTCACATCTGCTTATAACATGTGTGTCATTGGCTACTGACAGACATCCTAAGGACATCATTGTAAAGTACTGCTGCTAGCACGTAATGCCCCTGTGGACTGCAGCAGAGATATTGGCCAATATATGTGGAAATTCTGACACACTGTACAGTCCAGAGGTATACACATAAGGCCCTTAGTGCAAAAGATGTGTACTATGCCTGACAATATGGATGTAGACAGCCATGTAGATGGGTATAACACATAACAACTGGTATACATATGACACCATGCATTCACACACCCCTGTCTGGCCTGACACAAAATGACTGCTGGTACAGGGGTGCCATGGCCACATACTACCCACTACATATTGACATACATCTGTACAGCATCCCACTGCTCTGTCTGACATACATGACTGTTACGGGAGGCCTGGCAGCAGTACATCTGGCAAGTATCTACACATGACATCTCACTGGGTAAGTACATTAAGCTGCTAGGCATGTAACAATGCACTGTGCAGGCTACAGGCAGACTGGCTCAACACTGGCCTACATCTCCTATGGGGGAATGCACATGTACCTGCATATATAGCAGGCTCTACAGGTATATCACAGCACAGGGTAAGATACACCTGTGTGAAAGTGCATAATCACAACCAATGCGAACACAGCCACAACCACATATGGTACACTAGCATAATATTACAGTATATGGAATATCTGTTCTACCCTATCCTCATATGTGCCACTCACAGACTGACCCTACATATACTGAGCTGCTACACAGTTTTGTCTGATGGCTGTCTGTGGTATGGGACATGTGTGTGTATGGCCCTACAAACATGTACTCCAATACAGTACCATACAGTGAAGCAGCATGTAAGATCAGATAGGAGGGGAACTAGAACAATGACATCTACCACAGTCTGTACACAGGCTAAAGTACATATTAACAATACACACACTGTCGACATTCAACATAAGTGCACAGACCTCAGTACTGTACAAACATCTACAGAATGTCCAGGTTATGTCATGTAATATAACCCCTACTGTACATAACATGTGTAGCAGTTGGATATATCACTGGCTTGTTATCAGATACGATAACACTAATTATGGTGTACAGCACATATGCACCACTTCATGCACGACATATGTACAAAGGTTGACAGAGGTGTGGCTGGAAGCACATACACAGGGCCAATATTGACATGTTGATGTGATAACCTCATACACTTACTGTTGTAACAGGGTTTGTTGCAACATATGTCCTGTGAGGGATATGACGTCAGCGACTATCACGGCTGTCACCATCTACAGACTGCAATCCTCACACTACCTTCTGCAGTCCACAGATAGATGCTCCATGGGTAACACATGAAACCAGTGGCACAACACACTGCCCTGTCTGCAGATGACCCTGCAGATGGGGAGTCCTCATAAACATGGAACTGACATGGCAGGTATTGAGACATGTATGACAGCCATATCCACACAAACACTGTTAAACCAACATTACTCCAAATGCAGTATAGCAGCACTTACAGTCTGTAGCCAGATCAGGCACATCCCCCTCCTGTTTGTTGCCCTCTTTCCACAGTGTATGTTATTAGAGGAAAATCCCCAAACCATCTGAAATGCTGTTTGCCAAATGACATATCTAGTTCCTGCTTACAGTGAATGAAAAAGGCCAACACCGCCATGATGTTCCTAGATATTGGAGTGTGTTTCCATGCAATTGGCTATGGGAATGTTACCACACCTGTTTCACATGCAATCAGCTAGGGCAGGGCTGCAATTCGTGCAGAAGCCATCAGCTGATTATGAGCAGCACTTAAAATACACATGCTGCTGCCTAAGCAAAGCAGGTGTAGGTTTCCACATCCACCAGAGAGGGAGTGGGAGAGGCAGACAGAGGCAAAGACATGTCAGGGAGGGGTGGGAGAGTAAAAGTGAAGCATGTTTGTGTCACACACCTAGCAGCACAGGGTATAAAACCCCTGACAACTATGTAGTGCTATCACAGTTCGATGCAGTTATTGGATGCACCACATGGGTTACCTGTTTTGGAGCATTCAAAACATATATGTGATGATGAGTGACATCTGCAACAGGGATTTGGTAGCTACGTTGGGAGGGTGACTTAATGGCTAAGGTGTTTGCCTTACAAACACAAGGTGCAGGGTTTGAGTCTCACAAGGGATAATTGGCTAGGCTTAAAATGGCTCGCAAGGGCAGTTAGCTTAGTACAAAACTATGAACTATGAACTATGAACTATAATATGGTAGGTGACCTACACATGCCTGTCTGCATGAACAGGTGCCAGCATCAACACAGCCATACTCTCACAGGGACACGCACACATTGACACACTTGGCAGGGCCAGGAGTACAACTCATCAGTAGTGGGATTGCCACAACACATCACTGTGCAGATATCACATGCACCACATGGGTCATACGGAGGTTGTATGTGCAAAGGGTATGAGGAGGTGTCTGACATCAGACAGCATGCTTCTGTATGCCCATGGGGGTTGTAGTGAGTATGGATGTGAACATACGCACCATACAACACACACACAAACACACAGTATGCCAGTACTGACATGCATGGGTGCATGTCTGCACAAGTGTGTGGTGGTCGACTGCGCCAGCAGGCTATACAAGGGTAGGCGATGGGTATACCTTGGCATCAGGCCACACAACAATGGTCTGCATTGTGGCTCAGGGCTGTTGTTTCTGCATTTGCCCACAGTGATGGGTATTGTATCCCCCATCCAGTCACCTGGGTGACTATTGTGTGTGGCCAATGTTGTGCATCGCTTGCCATGTATATGTTCCTTAGTCCATGACATGGACAGTGTCTGGGATGTGCACACCTCCCACATGCATATACAGTGACATGTGGAAATGTACCTGGGGTGTCTGGCCCATGTTGTGAACACAGATTATCATCAGATGTGCCAGTCTTGCCCACCTGTGGCAGGAAATGGTAATGTCCAGCAGGTTTACCCTTCACCTACAATGATAGCATGCTAACAGCATTTCCTGGTGTCAGTGGCATCTGTCCATACAGGGCATGTTATCAGGCATGGTATGTCAATTGTGGGTCACATGTGATGGCAACAAAGGTGGTGCAGGTGTCCATTGGGGAACATGGGGGAGGTGCACTGTCTGCATGTACGTGCATATTGGACAGATGGACAGGGTGAAATGCCCTCTGTAGCCCACTGCTATCACTCCAAAGTTACTATCAGTGGCCATTATGCAGTGTACTACCCACATATTGGCTGTTGCCTAGGCATGTGTGTGTGTATGTGACATGAGTTGAGAGTGTGCTTTGGGTAATACTGGGGTTGCTAACTGTGATTGCCTGGCCTTGATGTCACATGCATGGGTATGGCTTTGCACCCCAGCCTCTCAGCTATTTCACATCTGTTATCCCTGTACGGTGAACATTGTGATATAGAGTTGGGCCACCATATAAGAAATATGCAAAACCCACTCATCAGGTGTCACACACACACACACACACACACACACACACACACACACACACACACACACACACACACACACACACACACACACACACACACACACACACACACCTGTCATGTTTGGGAGTAGAACCCCTACCTAACTAGTTTATTACACTACACAGTTATGGTACATGCCACGGACATCACTGGAGTACTCCTTCCTCAAAGGTGTATTTCCAAATGAATGACATCAGCAGGATTACCAAAGTAGGGCATTTCAAATGTACTGCGTGTGAGTAGCCTAAAATGCATTGCTCCCTACACAGACAGTGACACACAAAACATCTGCCACTGACATATGTGGGTATAGAACCCCTAACAGAGGTCTATATCACAGTATAGCATGGAGCTGTTTTAGGATGCACCATGGGGATTACAGAAAACCCCCTTCCCCAAAGGTGTATTTCACAATGAATGACATCAGCAGGATTACCAAAGTAGGGCATTTGAAATGTACTGTGAGTGACTAGCCTAAAATCATTGCTCCCTACACAGACAGTGAGACACACACAAAACATCCACAACTGACATATGTAGGTATAGAACCCTGACTGAGGTCTATATCATACAACAGCATGGAGCTGTTAGAGGACACACCACAGGGATTACTAGACAGCTTCTTCCCCAAAGGTGTATTTCACAATGAATGACATCCTGATTGCCAAAGTAGGGCATTTGAAATGTACTGTGAGTGACTAGCCTATAATGCATTGCTCCATACACAGACATTGAAACACACTCAAAACATCCAGAACTGCCATAGGTGGGGATGTAACCCTACCACTGTTCTAAATCACACTACAGCAATACGTAGTTATAGGACACACTACAGAGATTACTGGGCTGCTACCTTCCCAGAGGTGTATTTCTAGGTGGGTGACATCAGCAGCCTTGCCAAAGTTGAATATATGAATTGTAAGGAGTGTGAGAACCCTAAAACACATTGCTCTCTACACAGTCAGACATGCACATAAACACAGACTCACACACACAGTTGCCAAGTCTGAGGTTAGAACACCTACCTAGCTACTTTTTCACACTACAGCAGTACGCAGTTACAGGACATGCTACAGAGATTATTGGGCTACACCCTTCACAGAGGTGTATTTCTAGGTGGGTGACATCAGCAGCCTTGCCAAAGTTGAGTATAGGAAATGTAAGGAGTGTGAGTACCCTAAAAAGCATTGCTTTCTACACAGGCAGACATGCACACAAACACAGACTCACACACAACACTGTTGTCAAGTCTGAGATTAGAACACCTACCTAATTATTTTTTCACACTACAGCAGTACGCAGTTACAAGACACGCTACAGAGATTACTGGGCTACAACCTTCACAGAGGTGTATTTCTAGGTGGATGGCATCAACAGCCTTGCCAAAGTTGAGTATATGAATTGTAAGAAGTGTGAGTACCCTAAATGCATTGCTCTCTACCCAACCAGCGACACGCATACAAACATCTGGGGTTAGAATACCTATCTAGCTACTTTTTCACACAACAGCAGTATGCAGTTACAGGATGCGCTACAGAGATTACTGGGCTGCAACCTTCACAGAGGTGTATTTCTAGGTGGGTGACATCAGCAACCTTGCCAGAGTTGAGTATATGAATTATAAGGAGTGTGAGTACCCTAAAAGCATTGCTCTCTACACAGTCAGAGACAGATACGCACACATAGTTGCCAAGTCTAGGGTTAGAACTCCTATTGAAGTAGGTTATTACATTACAGCAGTAAGCAGTTATAGGACATGGTACGGAGATTACTGAGCTACAATTGTCCCAGAGGTGAAATTCTAAGTAGGTGATATCAGCGTTCTTTCCAAATTTGAGTATATGACTTGTAAGGAGTGTGAGTACCCTAAAAAGCATTGCTCTCTACACAGTCAGACACACACACAAACACACAGTTGCCGAGTCTGGGATTAGAACTTCTATCTAAGTATTTTATCACACTACAGCAATACGCAGTTACAGGATGTACTACAGAGATTACTGGGCTATGACATTCCCAGAGGTGCATTTCTAGGTGGGTGACATCAGCAGCCTTGCCAACGTTTGTGAGTATCCTAAAAAGCATTGCTCTCTACACAGTCAGACACATACACAATTGCCAGGTCAGAAGTTAGAACACCTGCCTAACTAGTTTATTATATTACAGCATTACACACCATGGAGATTACTGGACTACAATCTTACCAAAGGTGGATTTCAGCAGGCTTGTCATAGTAGGGCTATGGGGAGGGCAGTGTGTGAATGGGACATGACCCATTCATCTAGGGGTTGACACGCCACATGCGGGTACACATGGGGTCATATGTCACAGGTACGTGTATACAGCTGCTAGATGACTACTTCCTTGTACAGTCATGTTGCACAGCTGGCACATGCACCACATAGTCTGTAATGCTGACAGATACTGGTGGCTGGTATCTGCAGTGAGTGACATCTGCACCTTATGTGCTTGGGGCCCTTTGGCTGTGTGCTGGGTGGGACAGGCCTGGGTGGCTTTTTGTCACAGTCACCCTCTTCCGCACATCTATGTATGTCTACCTTTGGCTTATTATAGTGTGTTGTCCTGACATATATGTCTGTATTCCTGTCCACTGTGTGTGCAAGGCATGAGTGGTGCATACTGACGAGTGTCTGCACTAACAATTGCAACTGCCAGATATGTATGGTCCACTGGTCTGGTCCACTGGTGTTTGCAGTCATGGAGTTCATGTGTTTAAGTGTGTGAGCATGCCCAGTATGGCCATCTGTATTGACTGCGTGGATTGTGTCCAGGTAGTTTGTGCTGCAGTGCTGACCTTTGTGTTGTACACCGACAGGTAGCATGCTGTCTCTGCAGGGTATCCACTGATCATGTGGCATAGACTGTTACCACATTTCTGCATAGCGGGGGGGGGGCACACCTGACTGTTCCTACATTTATACAGAGGTGTGGGGGTCACAACTGACTGTTATAGTATTACTATGTAGGATGGGGGGTGCACACCTGACTATTTCTATATTTCTACACAGGTTTGGGGGGCACACCTGACTGTTACTATATTTCTATGTATGATGGGGGGGGGTGGGCACACCTGACTATTTCTATATTTTTACAGGTTTGGGGAGGCACATATGACTGATACTATATGTCTATGTAGGATGGGGGGAGGGCACACCTGACTACTTCTATATTTCTACACAGGTTTGGGGGGTGCACACCTGACTGTTACTATATTTCTATGTAGGATGGGGGGACACACCTGACTATTTCTATATTTCTACACAGGATTGGGGGGCACACCTGACTGTTACTATATGTCTATGTAGGATGGGGGGCACACCTGACACTTCTACACATTTGCTAGGACTGTACTGGTATGTCAAGTACTCCATTTCAGTCTGTAGTCTTACCTATCATGCTGGCTAGGGAGTACCAGTGTACTACAGTTCTTATCTTTTGATTACCTACATATTAGTTTCTGACTTCCTAGCCTTCACAACTGACTTCCCTACTACCTGGCCTGCTGCACTCTGTCTGTGTAGGTCTGGGGGGGGGGGGGTTACCCATAGCCCTCATTCAGAGGCCATAGTACAGCATTTGTTTGTGTTTGTCTACACCTGTCCAGCTGGCTGTGACTGTTGTTGGGTATGTGACCCCCCCCTCCTGACTGGCATGTGTGAGTCCCTTATCTTGTGGGTGCTGCAGTATTGAGGGTGGTGCTGCAGGATGCACATAGTACATTCCATACACATGGTTAGGCACAGGTAGTGTAATGTTTGGCATCCCTTTTACTGTATGTGAGAGTCAGAGAGAGGTGCTATTCTCTGGGTCTCTCCCATGTCAGAGTATGTGCTATGTGTTGCCTCTTTGCCAGGGCCAGGGCATACTGGGCATGCCTCCTTCTGCCTACTGGGGCAGGCTCAGGTTGTTCCGAGTCACTCTGTGCCTGTGCAGCCCTTGGCAATGGTGGGGGCTGTGTGGCCCTGCCCCATGCTGCTCCTGCTGCAGCTGTATCTGCAGGATCATACTGTGTAGCACGGCACATACAAGGACAATTTGGGTACATGTATTTGGTGAGTACTGCAAGGCTTCACCGGATGTGTCCAGGCAACAGAACCATGACTTGAGCACTCCAAACACACACTCTATTATGATTCTTGTTTGTGCGTGTGCTTCATTGTGGAGTTCTTGTTCGGGTGTGTGTGCGTTTCTAATGGGTGTCATCAGCCATGGCTCCAGTGTGTATCCAGCATCCCCCACTAGGTGAACTGTGTGGGATGTCCCCATTGGCAAATCTCTGGTACAGCTGCGTCAGATGCCAGATGTGGGAATTGTGATAGCTTCCAGGGCAGCCAGCACACACGTTCAGTATTATGCCCTGGGTATCGCACATGACCTGGCAGTTGATGGAGGGGAAGCCCTTGCTTTTGATGTTGACCCTACCCTACTTACTGGGTGCTGCTTTGATGCATATGTGCATGCAGTCTATTGCACCGACTACCTCAGGGTATTCTGCTATTTGGTGGAAGAGACACATATTGCTGGCCAACGCCTCACGGGTGATGGGGAAATATACGTGCTCACTGACATGTGCTGACATGGCATCCAGGAACTGGTGGAGTACCCTGGATGCTGATGCCTGTGAAATCCCCATCATATCCCCAGTTGGCCTTTGGAAGGTACCTGTAGCTAGTATTCTTAGGCCTACACATACCTTAGTATCCACTGGGATGGGTTCCCCTCTGTTAGTTCTGTGTGTGAGGCGTGGCCGGCACAGCTCCACAGTTTGCTGTAGGAGGTCCCTGTCCACCCTATAGCACTCCACTATCTCCAGCTCATGTAGACCTTGGTAGGTTACCCTGGGTCTGTACACTCTTCTCCGTCTCCTCACTTTGGATTGGTCAGCAGCATTCACATCCTCACCACCATCACCCTCTTCCAAAAGTTGTATGATAGCTATTGCAACCCCTAACATTTTGCTGTTGTGAGTGTTAAAAGTCCCCTGCTTGTTTACACCGGTGGTGTAGAGTGTGGGAAAAAACAGAGGGGGGGATGTTTGCTTAGTTTACAGTAGTGTTCTGGGCTGGGCTGGGCTGCTGCCTGTGTAATTGGCTGGTTCTGATACATTTCACCTGGCAGCTAAGCTAGTTCTCCTTGATTACCTTCCTACTGCTATTTTCCCTTCCCATTGCCTCTCTGTTTAAGCCCATGTACACACCGCTCAAACAGAGTGCTCAAATGTGCACAGTGCTGCTATTTCCTGGTTTAACTTCTTTTTAATTCCTGTAAAACCCGGTGTGCGGCGCTCACACCCACTTAGGCAATGTAAAGAGTGCTAGGCAGGTTCAGACACACCCTCTAGCTTAGCTGTGCTAAGCTAGGAGCAAACCCAAGCCTCAGGGCTCCAATCCACTCACAGTATGCCTGACAAACCCACCCATGAGGTCACCCACCTCCTAGTCTTGCACTCAGCTATTCATACTCTTACACTGTTGGGACCTGACTCACATGCTAGGGAAAACTGGGATTCACTATCCTTCCCCTCATTTGCATAGGATTGCCTGCTAATGCATAGTTACATGTGTCACACTGAGCCACGCCCCCTTAGCAACCACTATTCACTATCCAGGTTGTCTTTTGCCTGCCATTGACTTGCATGGCAGAATACTGATTTTTAGGTAGAATGCTTATTTTAGGTTTATTTTCTTATTTTCCCTCCAATCCCATTTGCCCGCCGCTGCCCTGTGCTTAAACGGCCGTGATCAGCAAAAAAAAATTAAACTTATTTTTTTTTCTGAACACTTTGGCATGCCACTGGGCATATATTTCGCCATTGGCATGCCATTGGCCATATATTTGGCCATTGGCATGCTTTAAACATGATATACACCCTTTATTTGGAGCTGTCATGGCTCTGTTTTGTAGTTTGCAGAAATGTACTCGGTTACTACCCGAGTAGATTTCTGCAGACTACACTAGTCATGCACGGACAGCTACCAGCTTCCTGAATCTCAAATTACCCTAATTTGCATGTTTTTTTCACCTGCAAATGAGGTAATTTGCATTCCCGAGCTTGGTCCGTGCAGGATTAGTTTTAGAGCTTGCGTGCATGTTCCATGAGCTCGTTCCTGGATCACACGCTGGCCATATCGACAGGATTAGCTCTAAAACTGATCCTGCACAAGATCGGTGGCTTCGTGAATCCGGGGGAATGTCTTTAGTGAAGGCTTTGTTTTCAGTGATTGTTTCAAAGATTTCTGTTAACATGACCAGTATCTGAGTTTGATCAAACTTTTCTGGGATGCCCCGTACTATAATATTACACCTTCTACTGCGTGCTTCTAAGTCAATTATTGTTGCTGCAAATCACAGATAATTTTGTCATTTGAGCTTACTTTTGCTTGTAGGTCTTGTAGTTTCTTTGCATTTTCTTCAGTTTTATTTTCAGTGAGGTTTAGTCTTGTGATTATTTGATCAAGATTAGATCGAAAGGAGTTAAGCGTGCCTGAGAAGCTTTTTATACCATTTTGAAGAGGTTGCAGGGCTGATTTAATGTCATCCACTGTAAATGCAGGTTTCACTTTAATTTTAGAGGCCCTTTTGTTAGATTCCTGTAGTAATTTGTTGGTTTTCTGTCTCTTGGTTATTATATCCTTCTCAGGGGAAACTATAGAAGATAGTTTGGTCTTAGACGACTGAGTTTCCATAGAATCTTGCTGAGTAGTCATCTTTGGCTGAATTAATTTTTATAATTTAGTGAGACCGATGCTGTATAAGTTGATCTCCTTTTCTTTTACTCTCACTTTTTTAAGGACTCGGTTTTTGGAGAGAGGCCTGTCGCCATATGGCTGCATCCAGACAGTCAGAGTCTGAAAAGGTGACCAATGGATAAAACCAGGTAAAGTGCAGTTTAAATCCAAAATAAGCTTTGTTTCCTTCTCTTTGTTCATTGGTTGATCAATATTATCTTTTTGTCATGAAGTTTGATGCCAGATGCAGGTTATAATAAGCGGATGTATTTGGCTGTTGTAGAAGCAGCAGAAAGTGTATGCTCAGTGCTCGGCGGCCATCTTGGAATCCAGTTATTTTCTAACCTTACATGACTGTAAATATGTAGTTAATATAAATATTGTGAATTTGTAAATTTTGTAAATAGTGTAAAAAGTGTAAAATAAAGAAACCCCACTCTTTTTGATAATTTCCATGGGATCGCTTATATCCACATGTGCTATCACCTACTCAAGCAGATGGGACCTCATTTTAATATCTCATCCAGAGGATGAAGCAGTAGGAGGGAGACTGAGACCACACAGATACTCAGAAGTGTGTAATGCATCCCATACCCCCAAACTGCTTTGGTGACCCTTCTCTAAAATATAGATTTAATTACATAACAGACTAGTGACCCTGCATGCCCATCCGTCTTCCTGGAAGGGGGCAATGATAGTCTGCCTGTAGATGGTGCTGTTGCACTGGATGGCCTTGTGGATTCAGCTATATGTCAGAGCTGGTATTGCAGGCAGACTCTCTGCCTGCAGTACTGGGTGGTCTAACATACAAATGGAGCTGCTGTACCTGAGAATTTTGGCTGGACTCAGTGGTGCCACCATGTTCCATGAGAAGTACAGGCTTTGGATAGTTGTTTCCAGGGTGAAATTGGCACTGAATTTGTTTGCTAATATACTGGCAATGACTGGTGGGACAGAGTAGGTGGTGCCATTTTGAACAAATTCAGGGTGAGGTTGAGTAATGTTTCTTAATTTCCTAGTGTAACTTAAGAAGGATTTGTAGTTGAACTTTGCTTCAAATGTTAGCCTGAATTCATGGGGTGCCCTAGTAGTCTTAGTAGTATTTTTTAGTAGTAGTTGTCATGTTTTAGTCAATTTTCTGATGTTATCCATTATTTGAGGGTCATTATCTGCTGTATACTTTAAGAAGTATGCAGTATGCTTTAATAACTTTTATTGTAAATTTTATTTATGTTGGCAGACCATCTTGTGACATTTAGATTTGGTAAGTACTGTCAGTTCTGTGTCTTTATTTAAGTGGGAATAGAATTGTGATGCTACCTGATGTGTCAAACAAAGAGCTGATACCACAAAGCAGTAAGAAATGTAGAAAAGCATATTTTCTGCACATTTTGGGTTGTCCTTAGTGTTTTTTTTTAATGTGTTGGGATCACAGGTCACAAGATTGTTTAGATAGTGGTTTTACTAGATCTGAGTAGTAATAATAGGTGGGTTGAGGGAGATCCAGATTCATTATAATTGCCAGCAGAACTGAAGAGGGTTAAGAAGAGTAGCTAGAACTTTGCTCAGAAGTGGTACACAGGGATGCATAACAATGCAGTGGTCTCCATTCTTGTGGTAGGGCTTGGAGATATCACCACCACCATGAGCAGTGATCACTGGAAGAAGGTTGATTTAGTTACACAGTAAGGCAATGTTTTAGCTGAAGGAAATGCATAAATAAATGAATAAGGTGTGGTGACATGATTTTATTATGTCTTATTTAAAAAAGCTTCAGAGAACTATGTTGTTAATATAAACATGACACCAAATTGTCTCAGTGCTAAAACTTAGGATATTTTAAATAACTATTCGACAAATACATGACATTACCAGTACAAACTGATATCCTGATTACTTAATTTACTGACATAAATGTAATTAAATACAGGAAGATCTGTTTATAAACAAAATATAAATAAAATGGTGGCTATGACTTTCTAAACAGAATAGGAGGGGCTATGCATAACACAGAGATAGTTAGTCAGACTAAATAAAACAGGTAACCAGCTAATACAATATTAATTAATGGAATGCCTGACAACTCTGCTTAGTAGGCAGATCCATGCAGAAATTGAGATCATCATCATCATCATCATCACCACTATCCTCATCACTGTAATCAACCTCCTTTTCCCTATTTTCCACACGGACACAGAGCATTGTGTAAATTGTCACAATTTCTCTCAATTCAGTGCCACTCACCTACCTCCTTTAACAGTCATCCCTGACTGTCAAAGGTCTTCTAACACACAATCCATCCACTTCTTTCTTTAACACCCTGATTTCCTCTTGCCTTCTTCCTGCCTGCCCGGGATCTTCTTTAACAGATTATATTCTGCTTTCCTGCACATGTGCCTGAACCAGCATAATCTGTATCCTTTTACTTTCTCTGCAACTGGAGCTACTTGGGCTTCTGCTCTGGGTCTATATCACATTATTGAAATTCCAAAATATCGAACACCATAAGCTCGACCTTGGAATCTCGAAATGTGATATACTTGAACGCTCAGAACAGCAAATTTTTTCCAAGGGAAAAAATTTGCTGTTTCGAGAATAAACACACACAGCACAAGTACACCAAAATACATAATCCACACATACACACTTCACAGAACCCTACACTAAACCGTACATACACATACATACATACACTACTAGCTATCCACTTATCTTAACCCAACCCTAACCCTAAGGTCCCTAACTAACGCACACTCACCTAGCTTCCTCAACTCCTCTGTGTTCAGTACCCAGGTTTTTGTATCAGACAGTAGTACTGGTTGCACCACTGTTGTGTACACCTTACAATTCAGCTACTTTGGCATTCTTCAGTCAGATACTACCCCATACTCTCTGTGCCAGTTGACTACAGCTCCTCTGATTCTAGCTTTGACCAACTCATTCAGACTTCTCTTCTCCTCAACCTCCCATCCCAGGTAATTTAAGCTGTAAGCCTGTTCAATTATTTTCCCTTCTATGTACATTTTCAGTTTCTTTTGATTTCTCCCATTTGTTGCCATAACAAATCTGTTTAATCCATATGCAGTTTGATCCCTTGGGCTTGATACCTGTATACTACACAAAGTTGTGAATGTCTCCTTTGTTCTTTTACACTGACACTAGAATTGTTATTCTCCAGTTATCTGATATACACCTTTCTGTCCATACTGCTATGAGTATCCTCTGTATCCATTTCTTCCTTAATTATTGATCATATTTGCAGTGACCTCATCTGAGCCTGCTGCTTTCATCTGAATTCATTTTCCTAAGTGCTGCTCTTATTTCTTCTAAGGTGGGCACTTCTTCCACTTTTATTGTAGGCTGTGTATAAGGCAGTCCAGCTTCTGTGGAGTTTTCTTCAGTCGGAAGCGGATAGAAATACACCTTCCATCTGCTTTTGATGCCCCATGGACTGGTGAGCAGGTTGTTGCTGGAATCCCTTATGAAGGGTACCCAATGCCTATCTTTATCTTTCTGTCTTTGCCTTGCAACCTTGTAGAGTTTCATTGGCCATCTATTGAGTTACTTTCCATAAGCTGGTAGAGTGCCTCTGATGCTTGGTTCTTTGCTTCTGCTCTGTTAGCCTCTTTATTAGGCAACCTGTATTCCTTCCAAGCCTGGTCCATCTTTTCTATCTCACACTTATTGTCACACTCCTCCTTTCTTTTAATAACTTCTTGGACTTCTCCATTTCACCACCAGTTTTCTTTCTGTACTTTAATTCCATACCTGGCCCAGCCACAAATCTGTTCTATAGTCCTAACACATGCTGTTTTTGAGATGTTGCCTTTCTTTTTCAACTCTACCTACTTCCTATTCTTCTTGATTATTTCCTTGAACTCATGTGCTTTCACTCCAAACAACGTCCAGGTCCTCAGCCTAGTCAATTGTGACTTTAGAGCCTTCTCTGCCTACTGCTGATAGCTGATTGTGGCCAACTGTGGTTTATATTGTGGGCTGACTGTTTCACTGGGGATGATTTTGTAATTGCTGATTCTACTCCAATGCCTTTCCTGTTAGGAAGAAGTCTATCTGAGTTGCATGTTGGCCACTCTTGTATGTGATCCTGTGACAGTGTCTATTGCTATGTGTTGGCCACCTTTGCCAGACAGACATCTAGAATCATCTCTCCTTCTTTATTCCTGTTGCCTCACCTATGTGGACCCAGGCAGTCCTCATAACCTGTTCTGTCACAATATGAGCATTAAAATTTCCCAATGCACTCTTTTCCCTCACTCTCACAATTCTGTTCTGGGACATAGGCTGAGGTCCTTACACTGCAGTCGAATTGGCATGACTATATTACTAACTCTGATGCAATCCCTCCCTGTCTTCTGAAGCATCTCCTTCAGCACAACTTCCATATCATTTAGTCTGTAGACTCTGGATCCCAGCTGCACTGCCATTCCATCTTGCCTTTTGGATACAGAAGATGACCCGCCTCCATCCTAACATCATGTCATCCATCCAGTTCCTCTCAGTGAATCTATATTGAGTCTAGCTATCCTTAGTTCATGTTTGTTTTACATTCACCTCAGGTCAATCCATCCTGAGTAACTGGACTATTAGCCAGTATCTTATTGACCAAGGGATGCTGGGCTTTATTGCAGATACACTGACTAACAGAGGCACATATACCCATCCAAACATTAGCGTGGGTCCCTGTCATAGGTCAGGTCCTCAACTTACCATGATGATTCTTGGGGACATTACTCAACATGAAAAAAATCACCGACAGCAATCGAGTGGCTACTCCTGACTTAACAAGCGGTCTGTGATTTGGGTTCCCAGTGGGAGTGGGTGTGCATCAAGGTTTAGCTCTGAGCCCACTGCTGTCCATTCTGGTGATCAACTACATTAGCAAACAGGTCGGAGAGGACAGATCAACAAAGCTGCTGCATGCAGATGTTGTGGCATTACAGGCAGACTCTGAGCAAGAACTTCAGCAAAGGATAACTGAATGGAATTCAGAACTGAAGGCACATGGGATGAAACTGAGTACAGAAAAGACAGTTATAATGACAGCAAATAGAGGAAATCAGAAGACACTGAGAAATGACATAAAGGGGGAAACAGTGGAACAGGTTAATAGCTTCAAATATCTGGGAGGGGTGGTTAAAGAGGCTGCTGCCAACTGGAAAATAGTGTCAGGGCAGTGTATGACAGAAGAATGCCAAAGAAGCTGAAAAGTAAGGTGTACAAAACAGTAGTGCAAACAGTACTACTGTATGGTACAGAAACTTGGGCAGTAAAAGCAGAGCAGTTGAGGAAGTTAGAGGTGATAGAGAAGAAGTGCCTGAGATAGGTGATAGGATGCACACTGTGGGACAGTCGAAGAAATGAAGACATTAGAGGAGAAGCCAAAGTAGCTCCAGCTGCAGAAAAGTTCAAAGAGAACAGATTACAGTAGTTTGGGCACAAGTAACAATCTGGTGAAGAAGATTTAGGGCAGACAGTAAGAAGGCAAGAGGAAATGATGGCATCCAGCAAAGCGGTGGATGGATTGTGTGAGAGAAGACCTGTGACAGTCAGGCATGAGTGTTGAAGAAGGTAGGAGAGTGGCATTGAATAGAAAAGATGGCAACAGTGAACACGGCACACCAACAACATGGAGAAAATGGGGAAAAGGGGGTTGATGATGATGATTATGATGATGTCTTGTGGTCCAAAATCCTTGCTTTTGACTAACTTGACCATTGAAAGCTTCATGCTGTTTGACAAATACTTGTTCACAAATGACTGCCTGCTCCATCTAAAATTTTGTCTCCCCCTCTCCATTTGAGGACATCACATGCAAAACTGCTGTTTCTTGTGTAAATTTTAGCACTCCCTTTCTATAATGTACACCTTTTAGGGTTTCAACATGCATACCTCTCAACAGAATGTCCAGATTTTTTACTCATATTTTTGGTCTGTTCCTCAGAAAACTGAGGATTGAGGTCACTAAATAATGAAATATATTTAATATTCAGACTTTATATCTTGCAGAAAATGAATACTAATACAAATCTTGTTATTCTAGCAACTTTCTAGGTTTACAAGAGCAGTATTTAAAATCTGTCCCTATTTTTGAGCCACTGTCCTCCCATTATTTAAGGCTTTGTCCAGATTTTTTGAACTAAGAGACTGAGAGGTAGCACCAGTTAACGTCTGTCATTTTAAACTCCCTTCATTAATGGAACCTACAATTTCTCTGTCATCCCAAGTGTGCCATCTAATATTTTCTTATCTTGTCAACATGGAAATGGTTCTGTAGACAACACTTACACAGTGTATGCTGTCATTTCAGTATCAAGTATGATCCACAGTAAATCTCCTTCTCCTTTTTTTGCACATTTATTCTCTTGTCATGATCCATCATCCAGCATGGGTTCCAACTATTATCAGCCTACTCCAATGACATACACCTGCTAGACATCTAAGATCCAAGGATTAGTACTTAACCTTAACTCACAAAGTTTATAATAGCTATGAAAAAGTCAATTTCTCTGTAAATATATCTAAACATTGGAATGATAACCCAATTGCAATAAAAAAATACTACCCTGCATTGCTTAATGATAAACCTAAAAAGTCATGTTAATAACTCATAGGTTCATAGGTTCATAGTAGGTACTAGGCTATCTGCCTGAAGACATTTATAAGCCTAGCCAAAATGTGTTGGCTTTCGCCACCCCCTTAAATTAGTTCCCTGTGCCTCTGTCCAGCAGAGCCATTGAAGTGATCCCCGGGGTAAACTTTCTGTTTCCCATCCACTCATCAAGGTTTCTCTTGAAGAGTGTTAGTGAAGAGCTCTGCCTAATGTAGATTATAATCTTGTTCTAAAGCATGGGAAGTCTCTGGGACAGGAATCTAGCCCTCCAGCACATCCTATTTATTGTTGTGGTGAGGTTTAGATCCCTAGAGTGTGTGGCTCGAGGGGATAAGGTTTCCTTTAGGTGGAGCATGTCCATCAATTCTGGGTTGGACATAGCCTTGTATTTCAGGCAGAGGTCACCTCTGAGTAGACGGTATGCTACTGAGTACAGCTGGAGTTTCTTTAGTCGAGCTGCATAGGGCATCTGTTTGAGGCCAGTGATCCTCTTAGTGAGGTACTTCTGTGGTCTTTCCAGCTGTTGCAGGTATCTTGTAAAGTGCATCCCAAATGGGATATTGTACTCTATGATGGGTCTGATGAGTGATGAATAGAGGGGCACAATGACCTCTTTTGATCTGGATGCAAACCATTTTGTGATTAGGTGGGCCACATAGAAGGATTTTCTAACCACTTTGGCAATGTGATTATCAAAGGAGAGATTATTATCTACTTGGGTCCCCAGATCCCTTATTACATTTTCCATATTTAGAGGACTACCACCTATGTGGTGGTTTGCGGGTACTTTGTTTTTTCCAAAGGGGATGACCATGCACTTTTTGGCATATAGCTTGAGGCCATGATTTTGACACCAGGTCAGTAAGACCCTTTTGGAGGATGTCTGTGTCAGCCAGAGAGTCAATTATAGCCCCTAGTTTGCAGTCGTCTGCAAATCTTGGTCAGCCATAGTCCTCCTGTGCTTGCCTGTGCCTCTGAGAAGTATATGCCGAACAGGATGGGTCCTAGGACTGAGCCCTAGGTAACACCACTTGTAACCAGTTTAGAGTCAGACCTAGCTGCTGCAACTCTCACCATGTTGGTTCTGTCTGTGAGCCAGTTGGCAAACTATCTTGTGACATAGGAGTTTATGTTCAGGCTGGTGAGCTTGTCTATTATACCAGAATGGGGAATGGTGTTGAAGGACTTTGCGAGGTCTAGGTAGGCTGTGTGTACCACCATTCCCTTGTCTGTAGGCTTGGTAACTGTCTCAAAGAACTCCATCAGGCTTAGGAGGCATGATCTGCCCTTAACAAAGCCGAACTGGGTAGGGTCCAGTGTTTGGAGGTTCCCAATGTCTCTGTTAATGGGTTCCATGATGATGCGCTCCATAGCCTTGCAGACCAAGCTAGTCAGGCTTATAGGGCGATGGTTCCTGGAGTCTGTTGTAGCTCCACCTTTGTGGAGTGAAATAACCGTTGCTGTGCTCCACTCTATGGGTATGTAGCCTGTGGAGAAGATGAGTTTGAACAGTGTGTTTAGGTGAGGGGTTAGTTTGTCTTTGAGCTTGTGTAGGATGCAGCCTGGAATGCCGTCCGGTCCCATTGATGCTGTGTTTTGCCTTTGGAGAGGGCTATTTTAACCTGAGTGTCTATGATTTTAGGGGCTCTACATTCTTCTGGTATGGTTATGGGCCCTTTTGGGGGTGAGATGGGGGTGAAGTTTGCAATGAACCTGTCTGCCAGGATGTTGGCAATATTGATTGGGTCACTGTATTTTGTGCCATTCTGCACTAACTCCAAGCACATCTGAGCATTGCCACTTAGATTCTTGCCATGTGGTTATGTTTGGAGTCCTTGGCTATTTGTCTTTCGAAGCTCGCCTTGGATGATTTTATGAGGGATCATAGCTTCTTGTGATACTGATCAGGGATGTCTTCCCTTCTTGGGATTTTACTCTTTTCTATACTAGTTTCTTCCTTCTATTATATAGCTTGTTTATGGCAGGGGTCCATCAGACTGGTTTCCTTTTCATGGAGGAGTGAGTCTTGGTTTTGCTTGGGATAGCATGATCATTGCATTCTTGTACGTGCCCATAGAATGCATGAGTAAAGGATTTTGCAGCTTTGACAGCATTATCCTTTAGCATGGGGGCTTTGAAACTTTCTACTTTGGTCTTAAGCAATGTGAAGTTTGCTTTTGAAAATATTTTCATGGTGGTTTCCTTATCCGGGGGTGGGAGCAGAATGTGGATATCCAAAGCAATTTGTTTATGGTCAGATCTAACCAGCAAGGGGTTGATCTCCGGTGTGGACCACTGGTTGCCCATGTTGGTGATGACCAGGTCCAATATGTTGTCACCTCTGGTGGGAGTGTTGACCAGTTGATACAGGACATTTAAGTTTATAAATTCTAGGAAATTATGGGAAAGGGAGTTAATACTTGAGTAATTCTCCCAGTTAAAGTTTGGGTAATTGAAATCACCCAATATTAGGGTGTTTGGTAGGACCTTTATGTTTCCCAATGTTTCCAGAAACACAGAATGGGGGTCCTGGGACATGGTGGGTGATCTGTAGCAAGCTACAATTTGAATTGTAGTTTTGCCCATTGTTAGTTGCATGCGGATGATCTCTGAAGCATAGAGCTGTGCCACTAACCTGGAGGTGTGGGTATCCTTGATGAATATGGATACTCCCCCACCTTTTGTATTTCGGTCCGGGTTCTGTGGCCGAAATGTATGGTATGAGTTGTAGCCTGGTAGTGCTGGGGTGCTCTCTGGAGCCTTAAACCAGGTTTCTGTTACTGTACATATATTGATTTTCTCCATACTGAGGAGTGACTCGAGTGCATGCATTTTGAGGTTTAGACTTCTGGCATTGAGTAGTATTACCCTCAAATTTTTGTTACTTGTGCTATTTACAGCGGTGGGTTTCTCATTTGAGCCTTGCCTAAAAAAGGCACTATGGGGGTGGCAAGAGCCTTGGCCAGTATTTGAAAGTCTAAGGGTGACAGGTGTAAGCCGTCTCTAGCAAAGCAGCTTGGCTTATTGAGCATGTCATCCCAGGTGGACAGACACTGGATCCCCTTTAAATGACACCAGAAACTTAGCCAATTGTTGAAATTGATAATTTTTTCTTTATACCGTGGCATCATTCTTGGTGAGGGTAAGATGCTACTCAGGGTCAGGGTCATACCGGCCTGAGCTACGTGATCAGAGAGCTCTTCCATGTCTCTTTTCATGCAGTCCAGGGAGGTATGGCTCAGGTCATTCATACCAACATGGACAATGACAGAGTCGTATTTGTACTTGTTCTGGAGTGACCTGAGTTCTTGTGTTATGTGGCGGATCCTGGCACCTGACAGACAGCTAACAGTAACCTTCTTCTTATTCAGCCTAGTGAGTGGGACATCAGTGTGCCTGACTATAGAGTCACCTATTCCTAGTATGTTGGGTATTGTATTTTGCCTTAAGGGCTGTGATTGTGTGGCACACTGGTTTTGTGAAGTATGTGTTTAATGGTTTGTGTTGGGAGGATGGAGGTTGCTTGGATGTCTGCTTTGGAGGTCTCTGTTGCTTTTGCAGATTTTTATTTAGAGCCTCCGAGTATGTTTTCATGTATTTATGTATGTTTTTTGCCGGTGCTGATTTAATGGGTCTGTGTGAGACTGGTGGTGTGATGCCAGTATTTCCCTGCTCTTCCTGACTGTCTGATCCAGTCTTGGGTTGAGAGAGCTTAACCTCCAGTTTGGCTGTATAATTGCATCTCTCGCATGTATTAGTGTTTGGTGGTAGGAGGAGAGGGTTGTCTGTGTACATGAGGCAGTTGTAACATTGCCTCAAAATGCCCAGATTCACCAGTTGGACTGGAGAGTACACCTGAAACTGCCCTTTGGATATGCCTGGAGAGGTACAGTAAACTGTTTTAATGAATGGCTGGTAAGGTCGAATAGAGAGCCTTGTCCTTCTCTACAGTATAGGGGGGTCTAGTGCTAGGGTTTATAAGTGCTTGCTATGAGTTTTGAGCAAGTGCCGGGCTGAGAAATGAAAGGCTTGAGTGCTTAAGTTGAAAGTTTGTCTAGTTCCAAGGGAAAACTTGAAGAGGAGACATTGTGGAGCCGGGATTAGTTATACCCTAGGTAACCCACGCGCAAAGCAGGACAAATGCATTTTTTATAGCAGGGAAATGAAAGAGATAGAAATTAGCCCAAGATAGCCAATAAACTACTAATTTCTGGGCTGAAACCACTCCTCCAGGGACTGATAGGCTGCTCAAAGCTCCCCTCTCTCACAGATGAACAGAGAAACTTCCTTCTATCCAAGCAAGGTATGGGCAAACACAGAGATTTGTAACACAGCCCTGAATTCAGCACTAACCTGAAAACTGGACTATACTAGCTTAGAAAGGTGGGGAAACAAGTATATATTTTTTTATTTTTTTAGAACATAAAGCAGATACAATAACAAAAACACTTTAAATGCACAGAAATTATACTTATTGTTATATATCTCAGTTCAGAGTTGTAGTCAATGCCCCTAGTAATAAAGTAGGAAGAAACACAAATACAGTAAAAGTAGATGAATAAAGTGCAATTATATATATATATATATATATATATATATATATATATATATATATATTTAAACAAGTTACCCAATTAACCAGAAAAAAGCCCAAAACTGAGCCCTGTTCCAACAGTCTTCAATCAGACACGTTCTAACTGCACACTCCCACTACTACTGTGCAGGGGAACCTTCTCCAAAAAAAGATGTCCTGGATCAGTGCTTAAGTTATACAAACAAAGCTAGATTCAGCAGGTCTGAATCTGGTCCTATGCTACAGCAACAAGATGCACCAATTTAAGAAAGAAAGAGTTCAAATAAGTAGGCACAATAAGCCTGTGACCAGAAATTCCCAGCTCAGAAGGGCAGAATCCAGCCTCTCCTCCCACCAGAGTGCAGACCACAAACCTTCTTAATGTAGAATAACTGGCCTGAAGCCTAAGTGCTTAAACCAGAACTAATACACTTTTAGAAAAGCAGACATTGAGCCTTCAATCAGCAATTCCCAACTTAGAAGAATGTAAGCTACCTGTCCTGCCACAACAGTGCAGACCACAAACCTTCTTAATGTAAAACAACTGGTATGAAGCCCAAGTGCTTAAACTAAAAGACTTAGAATAACAGTTACAATTTAATCAGGCTACTACCAAACAGTTATAAATGCAGCAGAATAAATAAAATTGAGTACTTTTAAGAAGAGTCAAAAGCAAAATAAAGTAGGAGGAAACACAAATACAGTAAAAGCAGATGAATAAAGTGCAATTTTCTTTTAGCAAAGTGCAAGGAGAGAGGAAGGAAGAACCTAAGTGGGTTGGCCTTGTCAAATCTTCTCTCTGTATTAAGTGAACACTAGACTCAGAATATGATCTGTAAAACAACTGCACCACTTATCCAGTGTTACTCCGCAAATGGCAAGAACTGAACTTACAGTTCAGCTCTAAATATTTAGAGCTGTTTATTGAGTTCTTTCTACCCGTCGAGAATGATCTTAAAAGTGAGATCATTACATTGGAAACTAAAATCTCGAATGGTTATTCAGTGGATATTGCAGCTGATAAGATGGATCAGCTGCAAGAAAATACTCTCTATGAAAAGAGACTACAACAAACCAAATTGAGGAAATTACAAAGAGACAAGAGAGATTTTGAAAATAACCATGTTTTTGCTTGGCCGAGAGAGTGAATGAACCCAGTAGCCCCGGTGACTGTCAATCATCGTGATATCCAATCAGTGGCTGTTCCTCCTAACTCTGATGAAACACCAAGTTTGAGGAGAGAAACAGCTGAACAGCCGACGTTAGTGGCGTCTTTTGATAATGCCAGTGCTAGACTAGAACAAAATAAAAACTCTCATTACAGCAACGATGGAAATGCAATTGAAGCAGGTACCCATATGAATTTTTCTTCTGGTCTATTAACTGCAACACAGGTTAAATCACAAGTGGAGAATAATACTGCTAGAAGTGCTTTTTTGGACAGAAATGCAAAGGGTGCTTTTTCTCTCAGAAGTCCACTGCCCTTCAGAGCACACTTAAAGAGCATAACAGGGCAGAAGAAAGCACACAAGCAACAGAGACAGGAGTATGCAGCTCAACAGATGAAACAGAGGAGAACTTGAGAACAGGTTTGGTTATAAATATTTCTTCCATAATTTTGACTAAGGAACAGACTAGTTTTCTGAATAAAGGTTTATCCTTTATTCCTGCTAAACTAGCAAATTTGGTAGAAATGCTAAAAGACCTTAGATTGTTTGGTAGAGACTTGTCTCTAAAGAACATTTTTTCAAATAATGATGGGCAGAATTATTCCACCAGCCCACATTTTATCAGACTCAGCAACTTTATTCCCAATATGCACCCAGGAATACAAATGTTTATAAATGTTTGTGAGACTGATTTTAGAAAGTTATGCGCACAAGAGACTAAATAGAGTTTTTTTCAATATGTCTGCTAGTGAAAATAAAGCTCTGCAAGAATTAAAGAATTTGCGATCTACTGAAGTTAAACAAGCAGATAAAGGTGGTGGCATAGTGATTCTTGACAAGGAGCTATACCTGAACCAGATGAGATTTTTATTATAGGATACTGATACTTATCAATGTGTTACTAAAGTTGTTGTAAATGTGATTATGGAAAAGGTGTCTTTTCTAGTTTTTGATTTGTTAATGATTGACTTAATAGATGAACAATTGTTCAAGTATTTTAAGACTAATAATCCTGTTATACCTAGAATATATGGCCTACCTAAATACACAAAAATCTCGAAACACCGCCATTGAGACCTATAGTCTCGGGTGCAGGGTGGTGTACTGAACCACTTTCTATCTATGTGGAGGACAATTTGCGCACACTACTAGATGGATGTCATACCATCCTAAGGGACACTAAAATGTTTCTTGAGAGATTGCATAATAGGTTAATGACCGTTGAATGTGAGTATAGCTTTGTTACCATGGACATTGATCACTATCCACATCAATCCCAAATACATGGGGCATTGAAATGATCAGGGAGTTTCTCAATATTAATAGATGCTTTGAAAATAAGATAAAACTGATTTGCGATTTACTTGAAATTATATTGGAAAACAATGTTTTTGTGTTTGAAAATGAATTTTATCTTCAGAAGGTTGGGGTAGCTATGGGCACTGCATGTGCAAATAGCTACGCTAACCTAGCCCTTGTTTGTTGGGAACAGCAAGTTCTACTTTCAGAAGCCAACCCTTACTTTGACCAGATTTTGTGGTTGACATTTTTCTGCTATGGAAAGGCAATATAGGCGAAGTGGCAAGCTTTGTAAACTACCTGCACACTACCACCCATTTTTGAGATTCACCTACCAGCATTCCACCAATATCAAAGACTTCCTTGATGTTAAGGTAAGGAAGTCAGAATTGAATGAGATTAGTAGTAGCATATTCAGAAAATCCACTAGAAAAAATGCTTTATTACATAAAACAAGTATGCATCCGAGACATATCCCTAAAAATGTTTTAAAGGGACAAGTGTATAGGGTTTTAAGGCTACACAATAAAGATGAGGATACAGAAAAGGCCCTTGAAGATATAACTACAGAATTCCAAGAGAGAGGTTACGCTAGACAAGAGATTGATAGAGTTATAGAAGAGGCATGGATCCAAAGAGACAGTAGATGCAAACCATACCTCAATAGTTGGCATCATAATGATGGTGCTAGAGGCACTGCCAGTGCTACTAATAATAAGTTTAGAGTAGTTTTCCAATATTCTAGTGATGTGAATGAGTTTACTTCCATTGTTAAGAGAAACTGGCACATCTTACAAGAAGTACCCAGACTTCTGGAAAAAGTTGGCCATGTTCCAAATTTCTCCTTTAAAAATAATCGGTCATTGAAACGACATCTATGTAACAAGATGGAATTAACCAAACCCATCTACTCATCTCGGGTTGGTACGTTTCCATGCAGAAGATGCCCTGCGTGCAAACATCTCTATACCCATAGAACGTTTACTCATCCTATAAGGACTTTCACTATCACTAGTTCTAGTTATGTTGATTGCAGAACCATGAACATTGTTTATTTTTCTTTCTGTCAGAAATGCTTTGCGTTTTATATAGGCAAGACAAATACGATGTTCAAGGATAGGATATTTGAACACATTCAGGACATTAATAATGGTAAAGAAACTAATGCCTTAGCGAAGCATATAAGAGAGAAAGATTGTACGCATAATTTAACATTTTTTGCCTTTGAGGTGGTTCACATAAGCATACGAGGAGGTGACATAGAAAACTTGACTGAAATTATTGAGCAAAAATGGATTCTTTCACTCAATGCTGAGAAATATCCTAGTTTGAATGCTGTGGCATGTCTAAAACCCTTTCTGAAATCTCGTCACCTTAGGCATTAAAATAATAGAGAATATAATTTTAATTTTTTATATATATATTTTTTTTTCTATACATGAATTCTTCATATATGAATTTTAATATGTATGAAATGAATGATAGATTTTTAACTTATTTATATACACTTTGAAAAGATGCCAGTGCTAAGCATTTAACAAGCAAACAGTATTTTACTGATTGTTTTATTAATGATTTACATCTGATTTCAGTTATGTGCATTAGCTGACAATTAACATATGCTATTTAAGGGAATAGATTGATGGTCATTTTGTCTGATGAAGCAACCAGAGTAGTTGTGAAAGTGCTTACATTTGTTTTGTTTATTTTATTTTTATCAATAAATGCTTGGTGTGTAAGTGTTGGTGCAGTTGTTTTACAATTTATTTTCGCTGATTTCTGCATCTACCTGCACCCTTCAGCCACTCTTCTATCTGCATCAGAATATGATCTCACTGTACTAAGTGAGCAAATGAGATGGACTCAGGAGGAGTGTTCAAATATAGACTTACAGGAGGGGCGGGCAATTCCAGAGCCATCAACACTAACACCAAAACAAGAACAGGGAAGGTGGGTGGGTACTAACTGCAGAGAGACACACAGCACACACTGTTCAGTGAAACAGACAATTAGGTACAGAAAATGAAATACAGTACTTTTAAAACTGCAAGTTTGCACTTAACTCCGGCTTCTAATGCAGGTGATTATAGCCAAGCAAGTCTCTCAGAGGTTGAGCATAAAATGATTTCTTCAACTTTGTGGCTAGCACTTACATTACAGAGGAATCCCTCTAGGCTAATAGTTAAATATCAGATAACAAAGAGAAGTGTAAAGACCACCACCCCCTCTTATAGCAGAGAGACACACAGCACACACTGTTCAGTGAAACAGACAATTAGGTACAGAAAATGAAATACAGTACTTTTAAAACTGCAAGTTTGTACTTAACTTCAGCAGGTGATTATAGCCAAGCAAGTCTCACATAAGTTGAGCATAAAATACTATCATGATTAGCCAATGCTCATTTGAAGCCCACATTGTGTAACATCAGCCTTCTAATAATAGATCTTGGAATTCATTATTGCCATATATCTGGTGCACTGCCAAACAGAGATGTAAGATTACATGAGGCTTTCTTTCCCTATCTATTGGACTCTACACAAGACTACTATGTTTTATCTTTTTAGACTAAGCCATCTGCCTTAGCACTAGCAGTACTTAATATGACTACTTTTCATTACAAATACATGTTTAAAACATAACATACTACCTTCCTGCAGTGATAATGAAATACATTCAAGCTAGATCGTTACCACAAACATTCTCCTCAAGTGATATTCTTTGTGTAAATAAGACTATATAACACTACAGCTTTGCTTTCCTGATCACTGCTGCTGCTGCAAAAAAAAAAATATATATATATATATATATATATATATATATATATATATATATAGATAGATATAGGGATGTATATTAATACACTGAAAAATCAACGCACTGAAATGTCCTCCATATCCCCTGCTATTTGTATATACCATCTCCGACATTGTACTACAGCGGAGAAGGGACAAATTGCCTGATCTCCACTGTACTGCAATCTCGCACAGAATAAATCTGGTATGTTTGATCAGTTTTTTTCCATTCAACAAGCTGTCTTTCAACAGGTCGTTTATATATATATATATATATATATATATATATATATATAGAGAGAGAGAGAGGGAGGGAGCTATATATATATATATATATTGGACATTTGATTATAACTTCAGCTTAAATGTCATTATTCAGACAACGCAAAATGCTATCCAAAGTCACCTTCATGTTTTTCAATATATTATTATTCATTTTCTGTAAAAATTGCTATGAAATGCTACATTTATATGTTAAATGTTTCCCTAATGAAATCATTTCTTGGAGCTTTTCTTGCAGTACTTCAACTGAAAAGGACATTGCACCCAGTCAAACTTTCCCATTAAAAAAAGCAAACAATTAATACTTAGAGGAATATTTAATACATATAAGGAACATTGTAATGCTGGATGGACAGAATACCAAACTGATGATTATTTGAAATCCAAGTTTCAAACTAAAGTTGTTTAACTCATTCATTCCAATGAAGTTCTGGAAGTTTGCACTGTAACTTTCAGTAGGTGGAGCCTAAGCCTTTTGAAAGAATCAAATTATGTCCTCACATTTCAAACAAATGTTTATATTTCTGGAACCACAGGGGTTATGAAAGAAGTATAAATGGCAAACTCTTCATCACAAATTGTGTTTACAGTGGTAGTATTTTTTTTTTAGGGTCTAGGTTTTAAACTGAATTTTATAAGTCACAGTAAACACAGTAAGAATTACATTTGTAATATTTTGCAAACAACTTACAATATCTCAACAGCCACTCAAGTTACACACATACAAATGGGCAAATGTGAGGTTGGCCTAATGGTTAAGGTGCTTGCCTTGCAAGCACAAGGTGCAGGGTTTGAGTCTCACAATAGATAATTGGCTAGGATTAAAATAGCTTGCAAGGGCAGTTAGCTTAGTACTAACCTATGAACTTGTCAGCAGTATTTCCTTAAAATAGCTTGCAAGGGCAGTTAGCTTAGTACTAACCTATGAACTTGTCAGCAGTATTTCCTTAAAATAACTTGCTAGGGCAGTTAGCTTAGCACTAACCTATGAACTTGTCAGCAGCATTTCTTTCACATGAGGCTAAGGAGTTTATTTATTTATTTTATATTTGTTGACTGGGATATTCCGACTGGATATATATCCATTTTCAGTGGAGGCTCAGGGAGAAAAGCTCCAAGATAATAATACACATTGAACATTTAGTAAATGCTAGTTTCAAGCAGATTACAGTCATAAGTAATACCAGCATTTAGCACATATAGTGCTAACTTATTATAAAGCACTTTACGAAACATAACATTATTTTCAAAGTTATATGTACATAACATTACATTCAGTTTTAAGACACATTGAGCAGCAGTTATACAATTGACCCTTCCTGAAATGGAGTGGTAGAAAAGTTAGAAGTAGTTGAAGGTAAGACACCTAAGAAATAGAGAGGTCATTAGTCAGGGTTAGTGCAAGGACATAACCAATGAGTTTTGCAGTATTTCTTGAGTTTGTTTTTGAATTGAGTTAGTGAGGGTTCTAGGGTCAAGTCAGCTGGGAGTCTATTCCATATTTTTCCAACAGAGTTTGCAAACAGAGAGTCACCCGCTAAGTAGCTGGATTTGTATGTTTGAACTAGGAGTCTAGTGGATGATCGCAGTGGCCGTGTGCTGGTGTAGGGGCTGATAATATTTTTTAGTGCAGGTGTATTTTCTGGTTGGTAACGGGCTTTATGTGCCCCTGTTAGCTGGTTGAACTGCAGTAGGCTTGGCAGTTCAAGCCATCCTAGGCGATTTAAGTTGTGACAGTGGTATGTCCGGTAGGCTGTGCCAGTAGCAAATCTGACAATGTGGTTATAGCAGGATGATAGTTTATTAAGATCTGTTTTGTTTATGTTGGAGAATAGAGGTAAGGCATAGAGAAGAGTTGATAGTAGATGGGAACAGGCAATTGCAGTTCTAGCAAGTGGGGTAAGGAAAGGTTTGATTCTGTAGAGAGAGAGAGACACGTTTTTTATTAATGATTTTGATAGTTTGATTCATATGTGCATCAAACTTCAGGTTGTTATCAACTATGACACCCAGTAGTTTAGTTTGGGCTACTGGGGAGATGATAGTGCCATTGTTAGCAGTTATGTTGAAGGATGGCAGGGGGGTCCTGCATGTGGGGGAGAAGAGGAGTAGCTTAGCTTTGTTGGGGTTTAGGATTAGATGCTGATTGGAGAGCCATTTTTCCACTGTATTGAAGGTATTTTGGGTTAATGTGAATAAAGTAGCTGGTGAGGTGTCAGAACAAATCAAGGTGGAGTCATCCACATTTTGAATGCAGGTAGCATCTGGGATGACTGAATGAAGGTCGTTGATAAAGATGGAGAAAAGAAGGGGTCCTAGTATCGAGCCCTGGGGGACTCCTAATGTGATGGGTAGGTGAGATGATAGCTTGTCCTGCCATAGGACTGCTTGTTGCCTGCCTTGCAGGTAGGATTAAAACCATTGGAGTGCATGGTTGTTTAAGGAGAAGACCTCCAAGGTATTTATAAGCATTTTGTGGTCAACCATGTCAAAAGCCTTGGATAGATCTAGAAAGAGTGCTGAGGATAGTTTGTTATTATTGCGGTTGTGGTTAATGATGTTAGAGAAAGAGAGGAGGGCAGAAGTAGTACTGTGGTGTGGCTTAAAGCCATGACGAAAGTTGGACAACAGCTTGTTCTATGTGAGGTAGTGCATGAATTGTATGTGTGCATACTTTTCCATAATTTTAGTTAGATGTGACAGAATAGCTATGGGTCTAAAGTTTGACAGTTCAGTGGAATTGCCTCCTTTATGGAGAGGTATGACATAGGAGATTTTCCATATAGTGGGTACAGTAGCTTCAGATATAGCTCTGTTGATCAAGATTGAGATGGGGTATGCTATGGTGTCAACAGCCTTTTGCAGATAGTCTGCTGGGAGGAGGTTGACAGCCAGGGTGTTGGGTCTTAGTTTCTTTAGTAGGGCATGAATAAGTTGAGTAGGAACAGGTTGGAAAATAAAGTATGTTTGGGTACTGGGTGTGGCTGCATTAGAATTAGAGCCATTGGGAGACTGTTGGCTGGCTAGAGGCTGGATAGTCTCTGTGAAGAAGCTGTTGAAGTTATTAGCAATGTCTACTGGGGATTTTTGTTGGGAAGCTGAGGGTGGTGGAGTGGCGGTTTGGCCTGGGTGGAGTAGTTTGTTTATTCCTGCCCAGAACTTTTGAGGTCTGTTTTGGTGCTTTTGCAGTAGATGGTAGTAGTGGTTGTTTTTGTCTAAGGTTATGGATTTTTTGGTGTCATTCCTTAGCTGTCTGAATCTTAGTTGATCAAGTGGGGCTTTTGTTTTTCGGTAGGTGGCGCATGCTTTGTTTCTGAGTGAAATTTTAGTTTTGGTATCTTTAGAAAGCCATGGTGCAGTATTAACTTTGGTTCTAATAGAGCAGCTGGGAGCATGGGAGTTAAGACTAGCAAGGAATTTGGTGTTAAAGTATGCTACTGCTTCATCTAGGGGGAGACTTTTTAGTACTGACCAGTTGCGTGCCTTAAGTTCATTTTGAAACTTGGTGAGAATAAAATTCTTGTTGTTTCTTAATGTTCTATAGGTGGGTTGGTAGGAGCAGTCTACTTTGAGCTTGATTACATAGGTGAGACAGTGGTCACTTAGGTCATCAGGCAAAGTGCCTGATTTATAGGATTGAGGATAGGTATTGACGAGTATCCATTCTAGGGTACTTTCCTTGTTATTGGGTTTTCCTGTCCTGGTGGGGGAGGTTATGATTTGAGTAAATCCATAGAGGTTTATGTGGGTTGTGCGGGTTTCACAAGAGCAAGTGTTCCAGTCAATGTTGAAATCCCCAAGAGAAATTGTTTCTTGGGTATAGTTATTGGATAACCAATATAAGAAGTCTTCTAAGGTGTCTGTGTTCCTTCCTGGGGGAATGTAGACACAGACAATGTTTACATTTTTGTTTTTATTAATTTGTAGTTTTGAGAGAAGAATTTCAGCATTATTGAACTGGAGTGGTTGTTGGGTGTCTGTGCTGATAGATAGGGTAGATTTGTAAAGTATGGCTACCCCACCACCCTTTCTGGTGGTACGGCCTAGTCGAAACTTATTGTACCCTGGTGGCAGAATCCCATGGTCCTTAGTGGCAGGCTTTAGCCACGTTTCTGTTAGGCATAATATATCTGGGGAATGAACAGCTAAGAGGGCATGCAGATGCCAAGTTTTGTTATTTAAGCTCCTAATGTTTAGATGGCAGGCCAGCAGTGAGCTAGGAGGTCTATTTGTTGGAGCTATTGTGGTAGGGGATATAGTAGGGGGATTAGGGCCAACAGGTGGAGATGGACAAGGGTTTGGGTGGATGTTGCCGCCCTTTGTGAGGTTGTAGTGTATCCTGAGTATGAGTTTTAAGATTTTGAATAAAGTTTTGTAATAGTGTCTAGTTTTAGGACTAATGTAACTGGGTCTAGTAAGATAGTGGTATTTAGGGGTTAAGGAGGTAAGCATGAGGGGAGTGAGTAAGGGTGCATTATTATCTGTTGTAGATGGGATGGATGTTTGGAATTTAGGGTAGTGGAAACCTGGGTGACCCTGACATTCGTAGGAGGTTAGGAGATATTGGTTGAGTAAAAGGGGTAGAAGTAGAGTTAATAGGACTATTTTGGGTGAGAGCATACCTACTTAATGAGACTTGAAACTTAGGCAAAAGGAATAGTAGAGTTAGAGGACTGGTGGTATCAGGTTGAGGGTGGTGCTGTTGCGTGACAAGTTACCGATTGGTTTAAAAATGGGGGGTGTGGTCTAGTACCAATAAATGTAGCAGCACCAGGGGCGGGAAGAATTTGGGGACAGGGTGGAGTGTGAAGCGAGCCCGAGTGAAGTGAGGGCAAGCAGAGCAGGGTGAACCAATGCCTGTACTAAGTTGTAGCAGTTTATCCTGTATGAGGAGGAAAGGGGGGGGGAGAGAAGGCAGTAGGAGTGGTTAGAGGGATACCTTGATTGACTCAACACGCCACACCTGAGGTAAGTTGAATGTAAGGGCCTAAAATCTGCACTCAGCACTTTAATGTTACTTTCACTCAGCACTTTAATTTTACTTATGTTTAGCAGGAAAGACAGACCAACAGTATACAATTTTGAGGATTTTTACAAGAGTTACTTGTTCAAATGTATCTGTCAAACAGAGTTCTGTCTGTTATTTGGTTGTTGAGATATTTAGAAAAATGTGAAAATTGCATCTATATAAATTTAATATCATAAAAACAACAGTTAATATCTATTTATCTGCACTAGAAAGAGGTCAAATATTAATGCAGTTGAGATTGCCATTGTGTAAGCTTTAAGAAGAAGTATTTTATAACCTTACACATAGCATGATTTTGGAATTATTGATGCAAATATGAATAAGCAATATTTGACTCCTAGAGGCTTCAGTAGGAATTAACTGCAGACGCACCTGGAGGCATCACTCTGATGTGATGAGTTAAGACTGAATCTGTTGATAACAATTAGTGTTTCTAAAAATTTGTCTCTGATACAGAAACATTGTCATCACAAGGTACTTGCATTCTCTCAAAGTCGGCAGTCATGGAGTAAATTATATTTAATGGTAGTTAGTGACTTGTCTACTGCAGAAATAATAAATTGTGGGCTAACTTCATCAAGTACATACTGTGCAAGGCCTGTGCCTAAATCATATCACATATGAAATTGTTGCACAATTTACAGTTGACTGCATATTGAAAAGAAAGCCATGGTGCTTTATGGAATAATATCTATTCACAACATATGCAAATGCATGTATCAAAGATGAAAGCATAAAACCAGGAACACAATCCATGAAAGACATATCCATACCAAGAAGACAATGATAATGAACAAGGAAGTGCTAATAATATGGGCTAAACTGCACATCATCCAATGTAATGGACTAGTGCCCAATCATAATCATTATCATGAATGTTGCTGCTGCATAGGCAGCTGTGGCAACACTAGGTGTGCATCAGAATTACACACACATAGGTGACTTGGGCTTACAGCTGTTATATCACTCTCTCACCAAGAAGGAACAGCATGACTGAAGCCCTATGGATAGGCAAACCCTTAGTCTTTGTGCAGATTGTGCAGAGGGAGGGGGGCACAAAGTGTTAAAGTATAACTCATCACTTTACTAGTGAGGGCCATCATCACTGTGGGCATACTGGCCACTGAAGCCTTCCAGAAGGCGCTGAAAGGTATTAGATGCAGCTATCAGTCATCAGCCAGTATTATCTTACACCATATTTTATAGTGTCTAATATAGGACTATAGGTCAGCATGTCCAAGAACCAGTCAGTTAGAACACCAATAATGTGGGGCTTCCATGGGTCGTCTCATGGGTTTCCCAGTTTTCCATGCATTATTATTTCATTGACAGTATAGCATCCCTGACCAACTATTCTCTGACATCTAAAACCAACCTTGCCCATCAGCCACATATCACCACATCCACTTTCACCTTCAAACATGTGCTCACTTCCTATATATAAAAGTACTCTTAAACAAACTCAGACTATGCTCTACTTCAGCTGACGATCTTCAAAGTGAGTACTTTAATACAGCAGCCAAAAGCATTAATTATCCTGTCTCAATCCATAGGTCAGTCCAGGAATCGCATGATCCTTTTATCTAGGAAAAAAAATCACATTATATCCCTGTACACACTGGAGGAAAATCAACAGACATTACTAACCTTAGACCTATATCAATCTTATCCCCACTTCGGAAATACATGAAAAATATATTAAAAAATAACTGCTAAACTATCTCCTGCAGGAAGTACTCCTATCTCCCACACAGCATGGCTTCTGTCCCTCACATTGTACTAACACTGCACTTCTAACCATTATAGATACTGTTAATAAAGCTAGAAACAATGGTATGGCACTTTCCTGCTTATTTCTAAACTTGTCTAAAGCCTTCAACATTGCTTGTTACTGCAAACTTCTGCTTCAAATGTCCTCAACAGGTCTATCTCGTCCTACCCTTCTATAGTTCAAAAGTTACTACCTCTCCAAAGGGTATCAGTCAGTAAAATGGCACTCCACCCTTTCTCCATACTTCCCAGTCACCATCTGTAAATCACAAGGTTCTGTCCTTGGACCCACCTCTTTACCATTCTCACTAACATCCTCCACACATCCACACAACAGGCTTCCCTAATATAATGAGCAGATGACTCCTCACCAATATGCATATCTGATAACCTGGCACATGTCCAAAAAATTACTCCTGCTGAAACTCCCCCCAAAACAAACTACTTCTTTTCCCTCATATCCTTCTCTTATGAAAAAAAAAAACAAACTTTAAAACCCTCTCTCTTAGTAATACAACCATTGCTTCTCATAGCAAATTACTAGGGATGATAATCTTAAATTTGACCTGCATGTATAAAATTGCTTAAAAAAATCACAAAAAACTACGGATGCTGTACAGAGCCAAAAACTTTCCCAGCAATGCAACTAAAACTGCACTTGCCACTACTTAATTCTTCCCTTAACATCTTTATGGCGATCCCATCCTTACTAACTTCCAGGCATCACAAAAATCAAAACTTGAACAATGCTATAATAAAGTGCCTACAGTAAATTTGCAGCAAATACCCCTTTTAGAACCCACCACTGTATAGCAATAATAGCTTAAATTGGTTAGAACTACCATCAGCTAACATGTATACAGTTTCTTACCACCCATAAAATTTATCCAGCATCCATCTGCTTGACCAGCACTAAATACCATTCTACACAACTATGTTCCAGTTCAGTCAATATGAGCCAGTGACCAAATACTCCTTTCTGTCCACAAACATATCAGATCTGCAGGGCATGATCTGTACTCATGCCATGTTGCTAAGGCCTGGAACTCCTCATCTGTATCCATCAGGTCAATACCCTCCCTCCAGTCCTTTAAAACCATTCTGAAAGACTTCCTAGCCAAAATGTGTTTCTGCTATTGCTCAACCTAAGGATAAACTATAACCCTAAATGTAAATAAGTATGTATTCACACCTTACATCTCCTTACTCTCCCTTCTTCACTCACTTCCTTACTTCAATCAAAGTCTCTCCCGAGTCCCTTTCTAAATATACCATAACTTTGTTTTTTTCTCACTTCATGTGCAAAAAATAGGAAAAAGGGGTTGAGGATGGATGAATAGGTGTTGTAATTCCTGTTTGTATTATATTAACTTACTTATTATTTGTCTATAAACTGGCTAAAGTTTATCTAAACATAAAATCATTGTCATATAAGTTGTATCTATTCTAAACCACTGTTTTCCCATTATGTCTAATTTGGTATAATAATTTAAACTGTAGATATTTTTGTATTATTTTTGAAGACTGTAAAATTATTGTTTTTAAAATGTTTTCTTAATACTTTAAAGATTTTCTCTCTGGGTATCTGCTTAAAACTGGCACCTACCCAGCCAGACTTTTCTGGTAATCAAATGTCAATAAATTATAAATAAATACATTAAATAAAAAAATATTGGTACCATTTATATGAGTCTAATCACTGTCTGTTCACCTGGTACAGATAATTCCATGCTTATATTTATGGCACAGGAACTCCTCAATAAATGCACAAGTCATGTGCAATTACACCAAAAGAATCAAGAATCAGGGACATCTGTGTCAAGCAATGCTGTCCAGTTCTTGTACTAGCATGTAGCATGTGTTTGAGATAAATACAAAATCACATGCTCAGCTTGGGGGTGATGCAGTCCACTTGTTAGAGGGACAAGAACACCAGAGTAGGATGAATCCAATGCCATGATCTACAGAAAATGAAATGTCACTCAGCATGTGTTCACACATTTCTACACAATATTTCTATGAATGACTGTAGAAGCACATTGCAGAACTAGCCAGGAAAGGCATGTTGACACATAGCAGTGTGGTGCATGTTGCATAATCTGATTCTGCACACCATAAACCAAACAACTGCAGCAGCACCATCACTAGCCCACAAACCCAGTGACAACAAAGTGAATAGAAAGATAACTGTTCAACACTGAGACAATCAAGACTATAACCTGGAAAAATTCATACACAGCAAATGAGGAATACACTGATACAGTATGTCTTTGTGTAATCAGGTTAAGCATACAGTCATCATGTCACAAGCAAAGGAAAGGGTGAGGAGTTCAACTTAAACCACATTCATGGCTAATACAAATCAGGACAGCTGATCAACAACATGTATCAAGGAGAGTGCTGTGAAGATGTTGGCATATTCACCATTGCATTACTACTGCCATGTCCATGAAGTATCTCCAGTAATGCTGAAAAAATGATCCACTATTTCATGAAATGTTTCTAGGTATCATGGCAAACAACTGGTAAGAGATCTGGAGAAGGTACTGAAAAATGTATTTTAATTCCCGTGCTCTGCTCCTATGCTGTGCTGGATTCAAAGTTTTTTTAAGACACACAGTCTTGCTGGCTATTTACTGCTGAATCAGAGACACAGACCTTTGCATGACTCCATCTGTAGTCTGTTTAAAGCACCAAGCCTTTCAAATTGCACACTGATAAAGAAATATATTTTGCAGCTATAAATGCAGTTACAGATAACTTATTTTATAACAAATGACACATACTATTTCTGTCAGATTGTAGCATATATTTACAAAGTTTTCCTTCATTACAGATATGAATGATGACAAATACAAAACACCTCTCTCTGTTCCTTTCTCACATAACTGAATTACTACAATTGTTATATAGAGTGCTAGTCACGCACATAGATTGTTATTTCCTCTTGGTATATTTTTCTGGCCTTCAGTGGGAAGTCACATAATGTCTGTTTTTAGACTTTTCTGTTGTCCTGTCAGCAGTTCTGCTGATGTGAAAATGCACAAATGCACGCAATCAGAATAACAGAAATATGAAAGGAAACATCTGTTCTGTTCCTTCTGAAAAAATATCTCATATTGCTGAGTTTATAAAAAAACACCACCGGTCTGGTAGGTAGGCTCAACTGAATGACTGCTCGACTCGAACAGGAGACACTGGATTTATTGTCAACACAATAACTGACAATATAGCTGTACAAGATACATAAATTCATGCCTATGGGACTGGACTTAAATAATGACACTACGTGTGAATTTAATAAACTGTTTGACAGTTTTGGTGTTATATGAAAGTTTTGATTAAGAAAAATGATGAAAAATTATCGTGTTTATTGCGAGAAGTAGACAAACTAAATCAAGAAATTATAAATAATGAATTGTTTACTCAATGGAGTGAGTTATATGATAAACAGTTTGCTATAGCAGAACAAAAAGCTAAAAGGGATCTATCAGAGGAAAAGTAGAAAAATAATACGGGATGTGGAGCAGTACAACAATAATAGGGCGTATATTTAGCCTAATGACAAACAGTCATTTGATAATGATAGATATAATAGGGATATAGGTAGAAATGTGGATAAGGATTCTAATTTTCAAGGGGGCAGATTTTATCCAGCCCCGAAAAAGTCATTCACAACGTGGTACAGAAGAATGAGATAGTAAGATCAGAGATTAATACAGGAGAAGTCACAGTTATTGAATGTTCATTGGCCAATGAGTCAATGAGTACCATTAAGGAAGGGGGGAACAATTTAATCAGTAGAGGTACTGACAATATTACGTACACCTACAAAGGGTTTAATGTGTTTAATTACACCAAAATGGATATTTCATATGAATTTTTTAAGTTGTTTTTTAAGGGTATGAAATATATACCCATGGTTGGATTTGCTTTAGTTGACACTATCATTGAACTAAAATTATATTGTAGGAGGTTGAATTTAGCAATACAATTCAAACAGTCCGATCAGAATAGTTATATGGTTATGCCAAGTGCACTTAAGAAAAAGAGCACCTATATCCCTCCTGTCAACCTGGTTTTAGCTAGTTTTGAGAAAATGGCTTGTAAGGATATTTATTGGTTTAACAAAAAATATAAAACTGACCAATATATTAAACAATGTATTGATGATAATTTAACAGAAGGAGAACGTAAATGTATACAACAACTGGTGAACAACAATGAGATTAGAGTAATGAAACCTAACAAGGGGAGGGGGGAATTGTGCTATTTAATAGTATGGATTATATTAATGAAATATATAACATCTTATATCATTCAGGTAACTATGAAACTATTTCTATCAATGAGGTAAATATTCGTTATAGAAGAATTGATTTGGTATTGGAAGAATATTTGATTGATCAAAGAATTAACAATGAAGTTTATCAATATTTAAAAGTAGAGTTTCCCACAATGGCCACTATTATAGGTATTTATAAAGTACATAAGAACTTGATACACCCCCCTTTTAGACCCATAATATCGGGTAGCAAATCAAAAACATACCCCCTTGAGATTGCTATAGATAGATGGGTCATACCAGTTTACAATACAATTCCTCACCTTGTCAAGGACTCGTGGATGTTCCTTGGACACTTAACACCTAATATTTGGAGAAGTGATTTGATTTTTATCACTATTGATGTTATCGATTTATTCTCATGTATACCCAAAGATGTTGGGTTAGAATTTTTTAGTAATAGTCTGAGGAAATTTTCCGATATGGACTGGGATCTGATATGTCTCATCACTGATATGATGGGTTTAGTGTTGGAGTGCAATTACATCCATTTTGAAGGTGAATTTTTCAGGCAAACCAGAGGTGTTGCTATAGGATCATCTTGTACGCCCATATTCGCTAATCTGGTTATGCTAGAGTGGGAAACTAAATTTTTGTTTGGATGTGAATATTATCAATACATTGCTTATTTCATGAGATATTTGGACGATTTGTTTTTGTTATGGAAGGGTCCCATGGTTAAGATCAATTCTTTCATTGACTATATCAATCATACAACAGATTTTTTGAAATTTACTCACAATATTAGTGACAGTGGCATTGCATATTTGGACATGTATATTAGTCATACTGAAGGAGGATTTGCATCACAGATTTATAGAAAAGATACTTTTTCTAATGATTATGTGGAATTTAGTAGCAATCATCCTCAATATGTAGGGCAGCTCGAATGTCTTCTACAAGAAAAACAATGATTAGTGAACTGGACACTATCAAGTCCATGTTTATAGACAGAGGGTACCCCAACACTTTATTATGTGACATAGTCAATTATGTTAAAAAAGAATGGGGTAATAAATATCTACCCTTGTTGGGCAATACATTGCCCATTGATACAAGAAACAATATCAAGACAAACTGCAGTAACTGGGTATGTGTGTTGACATTTTCTCCAGTTGTACAATATATTGAAAACATCATTAAAGGGCATTGGAATTTGATAACAGCCGAAGAAGATATAGCATCAATTTTGGGTATATATCCATGTTTTGTGTATAAAACTGGATTTAATACTAAGAGAATATTGAATGTTATGACCAATAGACAGGATAAGAAAAATAATATTTTTGGAACCAATAAGTGTGGGTCATGCACACAATGTTATGCCATTTACGAAGTTGAAGGTTGTAAACTGGATGACATCAACAGGACCTATGTGAAGTGCAGGGCGGGAAATTGTAATACCAAGTTCATCATATATTTGGCCAAATGCATGATATGCCCAGCATTTTACATAGGCAAAACCGAGAGACAGTTTAAGAGATGTATATATGACCACTTGTATAGTATTAGGGTCAAGGATAAGAACAATGCCTTATATCGACATATACAGTCGAGTGGTGACCAACACTTTTTTAAAATTTTCCATTATAGATCATGTCAATACATTATCTTATGGTGGCAATTTGAAGACTTTGAGTTTTAAAGAAAGTAGATGGCAGATTATTACAGATGCCACTAGATCACAGGGCATTAATGCTCATATCAGTATCAAGCCATTTTTGGTTACGGCACAATGATCAGTATTGTTATCTGCATATAACAGGTTTGTTACATTTATATTTTACATTTTATATCACATCATTTTTATTATTATCATTATTATTTTTATTTTTAAGGGTTTGTACATATGTTTGTAATGTGTTATAATATTATATGTGTTGATCAGCAGGCTATAAAAGTACATATTGTCTTTTTTAAATTCTAAAACTTTTGGCGCCAAAAAGGGTATTTAATTGACTGGTAGTCATGGCTACCTTGTTCTGATGAAGTCTGTTTTTTTCAGATAAAAGCGCTTAACCGAGGGTTCTTTTGAATTTATGTATCTTGTACAGCTATATTGTTGTCAGTTATTGTGTTGACAATAAATCCAGGTTCTCCTGTTCTAGTCGAGCAGTCATTCAGTTGAGCCTATCTACCAGACCGGTGGTGTTTTTGGATACTTATCTTGTCGCTTTGCTTGAGTTTATAAAAAAGGATGTCTGTTAATAGATATTTGTTCTGCATACATGAGAAAATCATGTAATGCTTGCTTTCCAATATTGCTTTGTTAGGCATTTTCTTTTTGAAGCTGTGAAGAGAAGCCTGTCTGTTATACATATAATATGAATGCACATTTTAAACTCTATACATATATTCAAACAAACTTTTTCTTTCAGCATAATTACAACAGAATTAATTTCAGCCTTATATTCATAATATCTAACAATTCCCTCTGTTTTTAAACATTAAGAAACACTTTATACTGATATGTATTTTTGATCACATTATATAGAAAACACATTAAGAAACAAAACCTTTAGTCTTCTTTTGATACAAGTCAAATTGCAATTTTACATAGTTAATACAATGATAAAAGTATTACTACCAAAACTGAATGTATTTAACAACTTTTTCTTTTGCAGACCATTTTGTGAAAATATTTAACCAATAATGAGCTGTGTCTGCTTTAGTTTTATTTTTTAACTTGATTGGTGGTGGCACTGCAGTGGTGGTGCTGCGGTAGCATTGTCGCCTCACAGTTAGACATTGTCCTGTTCAATTCTCGGCTAAAGCGTCTTCTGTGTGGAGATATGCGTGAATGGGCGTACCTTCATTGAAGGCTGTGCGTCAGAGCTGGCAACTCAGCATGTAAAAATCTACTGCCAATCATTAGCGGACCGGAGTTCCGCTGTGGCGACCCATAACCGGGAAAAGCCAAAAGACACAACAACATTAATTTATTCTTTTGCAATCACAGAATTTAATTTATGACTTAGAACTGTTCCATTAACCCTTTGCAACTGTTGAATTAACTATAAGAGACAAGAACCATGTGCTACTGCAAGCATTTATACACTTCATGAAAATATACAGTTTTAATGTCATTTTAACCATAACATTGTGGTCATATCTCTGAACTGCCCATTAACATCTTGGTAAAGTACTGAACTGGGCCTAGATAATACTTGAGGATTTAAAAAAAATATAATTTATACATTAAAGAATGCTATGTACATATTAGTCCATTAGCTGTATGAATACAATATTTTAATATAATTTTTTCTCTAGCTGGGGTAAAACCAGTGATATTACAACTTGACAAATTAGTTTTGAACTTATTACAATGTATCCTGTACAGTATGTATTTACACAGACTGTTTGCTATTCATGCATTTCAATCTAATAGGTACCCTGGACCCATTTTTTACACATATTCAGTAATTTCATTTGTACTGAATTTTTTTGTATTTTTACATACAAAAACTATCATTTGTACTGAATTCTTCTGCATTTGTACATACAAAGACTGTAAAGTACATTTAGTCTAATCTTACAAATTTAATAACATTAATATTAAGCAAAATCTTGGAAAATGTTTATGTCTCTTTAGAAATATCTAGTGGAATTGGCACCAAAGCCATATGTCCTGATATTTTAGCAATTAGAAACATTCATGCTTTTTATACCAACACTGTTTGCCAAAAACATATTAAATCATCCTGTGTATAGTTTTACAGTTTAACATGTTGCAAATACAATTTAATACTAAACAATACAATAATAACTAGCATAACATATCTTGGACTTTCAGATTTAATCTGTTTACCAGTGTTTCTTATGCACTAATACCTGCTTTTCCCTCCCCCCCTAAAAGAGTATTGTCAAGAAGGCATGAGATATTATTTCTTCCTGTAGCTCTATTTCAGACCCTTTTGCTGCTTACACAGTCAGTGTAAAACTGAGAAAGTACCCCTCCCCCTGCAGCATTGCGGTATTGTTTATCTCCTTTATGCTGTGAGAATAGAATGTATGTAAGCCCAACACTTTGGTTATACATTTATTTTATTAGGTTACTAACAAACTATGGACTTTTATTTGATTTGATCATTTTTTTATAAAGCTTTTGTTGTTTATTACCACTAGTAGGTATTTATACCCTCCTGCACAATTGAGTTGAACTGTATGTATACTATAGCCCATCTGCTGGTTGTACTTGATGCAACTGATTTTTTTTTTCTTTTAACATTTACTTGCAAACAGATTATCAGTGACATCTATGCACGATTGTGACATTTTATTACAATTACCAAATAGTGTTGCATGTAAACATTTTAATTATGTTCTAATAACAATGATGTTTTAGAAAAACTCAAGCTACTTGTCTGGCAATCAGTCTTGTTGTTTATCTTATCTTTCCAACATTTCCTGTACCTATTCATCTAGTCTAGGAATGTCTGAGCTCACATTTTAGACTCTATAAACTATAATTAATTAGTTTGGCATTTTTCCTTTAATTTTTTTATTGTGATTTGCATAACTATGCATTTATACTACATAAATAGACATTTTACAATTAGCTTACATGGATTTCAGTATTTTTTTATTTATTTTAACTATTTAACTGTCCTGCCATTAATTTTACAAAAACTGTTTGACTAATACCATTTGTGATTTTCTTTTTTAAAATTCAGAACAGAAAAACAAAATAGATATTAGCTTAACTAACACATTTATATTCACATTATTTATATTTGCCGTTGTCTGTCTTTTGCTTTTGTGCATTGTAAACAAATGTACTCTAGATGAAAAGAACATACATGCATGTCTGTCTTTTATCTGTATATCTTTATACAAGCATGTCAGTCTTGTGACTTGAAATCTTTACTCTTATTAACTATTTTCATTTGATTTTTATGCACTAGAACAGTTTTGTGTAACTATTTATATTTAATTTTTCTACACTAAAACTGGTGTGTACCTTTTGACTATGCTATTAGAATAGCAGTTATATACTGCACTACTGATAAATGTCTTGCTTTAACTGAATGAAAGTAAAACATTTAAGAATGATTTGTCCAAATTCAGATCCTACCATCCTAGCATGTATTTTTAACCATTTTCAAAACATAAACATCTTATAAAATATACTTCTTTTACACAGATTAGCTGTGTATGCAGGAAGTTCCCAGTCTCTGTCAGTTCAGCTAATTTATTTCCTTTATCCTGCAACTGCTGTTGAAGAATTTCCTGTAATGTTGCATGGTCTTTCTGACATTCTTTAGTAAGCTGTTCTGCTGAATTTGAAACTCCTATGCACTTTTGAAAAGATGTATGTATGACTTGTCTAAGCTTCCTGAACTAATTCTGTCTGTCTTTTAGAAGTTTATTACATTGTTTTGTAACAAAATGTACTAGAAGTTTTATCAGTAACTGATTTGACTGTGGTTGCAACTCTGAAATAAACCTTTTACATCTGGTGACAGAACATAACTGTCTAACATCTGAATATAATGTCAGCATATTAAATTTTCTTGGTTCTTTACTATTAAAATTTATGTCTGTACAGTTTAACCTTTGAATAGTGGCATGCATTGTATTTTTATGACATTGTACACACAATGAACATTTTTTATACCACACATGATTTTGTTTCATATACCAGTCAAATATTGTAATCCATTTGCATAATGCCTTACTATCAACTTGAAATCCATTTGCATAATGCCTTACTATCAACTTGCCCTAATAAGGTTTTACATTTGCTAATATGCAGTATATAAATTTCATTCTGTTATTATTATTACATCTATTTAATTCATACTGTATGCAACCCAGAATAATTTTCTTACCAGTCAACAGAGAAGCAGATGGCCAAGCTGCTTTACTGTAGATGGTTGAAAAGTCTCTGTAGTCACTTGTGAAGTTGGTACAGCAAAACTGGCAGTTTCAGTCTTGCAACTTTGTCTTGTACCTTTTCTTGAGAATTTATGGAACTGCTCACCTTCCTGCAATGCAGTCTCTCTGGATGTAGACATCTATTAAACTGTATTATTGCTGCAAACTGTAGAAAACTGTAGAAATCTGAAGCACTTCACATAAATGTTAGTTACTGTGCTTTTACAGGAGTGACCTTATACAATGCATTACCCATTCACTCCCCCTGTTTTTGGATACAGGGTA
Organism: Protopterus annectens; assembly: GCF_019279795.1. NCBI lineage: Eukaryota > Metazoa > Chordata > Ceratodontiformes > Protopteridae > Protopterus > Protopterus annectens. The sequence goes on along the minus strand of NC_056735.1, from coordinate 979,815,499 downwards.
GGAACGTTGTCAAAGGGACACCATTGAAAAATGTATTTTAATTTGCGTGCTCTGCTCTGCTCCTATGCTGTGCTGGATCCAAAGTCTTTTTAAGACACACAGTCTTGCTGGCTGTTTACTGCTGAATCAGAGACACAGAAATTTGCATGACTCCATCTGTAGTCTGTTTAAAGCACCAAGCCTTTCAAATTGCACACTGATAAAGAAATATATTTTGCAGCTATAAGCACAGTTACAGATAACTTATTTTATAACAAATGACACATACTATTTCTGTCAGATTGTAGCATATATTTACAAAGTTTTCCTTCATTACAGATATGAATGATGACAAATACAAAATATCTCTCTCTGTCCCTTTCTCACATAACTGAATTACTACAATTGTTATATAGAGTGCTAGTCATGCACATATTTTTGTTATTTCCTCTTGGTATGTTTTTCTGGCCTTCTGTGGGAAGTCACATAATGTCTGTTTTTAGACTTTTCTATTGTCCTGTCAGCAGTTCTGCTGATGTGAAAATGCACAAATGCACACAATCAGAATAACAGAAATATGAAAGGAAACATTTGTTCTGTTCCTTCTGAAAAAACATCACGTATTGCTGAGTTTATAAAAAAGGACATCTGTTAATAGATATTTGTTCTGCAAACATGAGAAAATCATGTAATGCTTGCTTTCCAATATTGCTTTGTTAGGCATTTTATTTTTGATGCTGTGAAGAGAAGCCTGTCTGTTATACATATAGTATGAATGCCCATTTTAAACTTTATACATATATTCAAGCAAACTTTTTCTTTCAGCATATTTACAACATAATTAATTTCAGCCTTATATTCATAATATCTAACAGGTAATTTACCAGTAAGTGAATGCTAGTGAGACTGTGTTTATAGGGCATAGCTGCTGATTTGGGTAGCAGCCTGTGCTGCCACCAGGGTATTAATATATGAGAAGCTTACAACAGGGTGTGGAACAGTGGCTGCTGGTTCTGGTCAGGGAGCCTAGTAGCATCACCAGTTCATGAATAACAGTGGAAAGATCATGCATCTGCTGGCGCAAATGTGAAGTATTGTAATGAGCTCATAAAGTTGCAGGAACAGGACAGACTGTAAATGACTCACACAAACATCTTGCCACTGAGGCCATTCAGGTAAAACACAACATTTACAGAAATACCACGTCCTCTTTCTTAACCAACATGGCTTCTGGTTGGGTCTATATAAGTTCAACAAAAAATCAGTTCAGCGAACAGCATTTTCAATGCACTTACATCAAACATGCCATTCGTCGAACTGTTCATACTGAGATTGCAGTACAGTGAGGATCGGGAAGTTTGCCCTTTCCTCACTGTAGTGTGATCGGTAGTGTCATCTCGAAGTTGGTATATATAATTAGCAGGGGGTGAGCAGAATTTGATGAACAGCATTTCCAATGAAATGCCATTCACTGAACTGGCATTTTGATATAATGATAAAGACCCCTTCAGTCAGGTAGAAGCATCATTACAGTTTTCCGGATACTGACTGATGACAGTCTACTTAACATGACTAGATGGAACCTTACAGGAACCCTGTTTTTGTCAGCTGCCCATATGCCTTTCACTCTATCCTCCTAATACACATGCTAGAAACTGCAGTTAGCCACAGAGCCTCAGAATGGTTCAAAAATGTCCTTATTGATAGAACCTTCAGGGTGAAGATTAGAACTTCCTTATCAATGAGACTCTCATCATCATACCCCTAGGTTCTATTTTTGCAATATTGCTTTTTTTCATCTTCATCAAGAAACTACTAAAGGATCACTGTTATATTGTATGCTGATGATATTGTAATACATAGGTCTAAGTCCCCTCCCACACAGATATTCAAAAGCAGCTGAAAAATGACCTTCTTCCTCTATATGCCTAGATTAACACCAACAAACTACTATTAAACTTTAACAGAATCAAACTATGGATTTTGAAACCCTTTCCCAAACATTTGTGAACCCCTCCCCCTCACCTTTCTCATAAAAGACCGAAACAGTCAACCAATTGAGACAGCAATGACCTTCAGATACCCGGGAACCTGATCTGGCAAAACTTTGAGTTTTCAAACTCATATGTTAAAAATAAAACAGCAAAAATTAACCACTTAGCTTTCAAGGCCAGGAAGATCTTTCTCTCCCCACTTGCATGAAATGCCATGGAAAAGGGAATCTTCTTTATCCAGTTGTAGTATGAACTTCCTTTAACTACTACTGATTACAGCAAAAGTTTTGCATCCTTCCAGTCAGTCTACAATAAAATTGTTGCTTCATTACAAACTCCTCAAGGTCATAACACCACACTGTCTTACCATTTCTAAAGCTAACTAGTTACCAGTTAAACAACGATCTGATGTTCTACAAGGCTCACTTCTTAAAAACTTCTTTACATAAATCCATATGCACCACTTGCTGCCAAAATGAATACTGTTACATCCACCTATAATCGCAAATCCACCAATCAGAATCTTTTTTTCAAACATTAAGGATCAAGCAACAGTGTACTAGCCACAGCTTCTCTCAATTGTATCCCATATGTTGAAAATCTTTACCCAACTACTTAAAAAACCTTTCTAACCATTTTAACTCCAGATTGCAACTTAAAGCATATAGTATCCAGCAAAGCAAATGAGAAATCTTCAGTTCTGTATACTTAACCTAACAATATTGAAAATAAATCTGTCCAGGCATGGTGCCACTTCTTTTCTTGATGCCTCAAAATCTTTTATTATTACTAATATTATTATTAGTAGTAGTAGTAGTAGTAACAAATTATACTACATTCAACATAAAATAATAGTAATACAATCAAAAATGCAAAAAAGAAGAAAAAAGCAAGCAAAACAATAGAAAAGCATAGAAAAGAGAGGAAAGAAAAAGAGAAAGGAATCCTAAATATTATGAATAATTGCGGCACATAAGGAATTAAATCCTTCCATATCTAGTGCATGAGCAGTTACAAATTTCATAGGTAGTGCAAAGCATGCATGTATCATGGGCTTTGGAATTTCTGCAGCTTTCCAATTGGACAAAATAAAGCATTTCTTCCAAGTTTACATAACATTTTTAGTCTATTTAGGTCTCAGTGTGTGTTGCCTGCTACAGTAGATTTCAAAGTTTTCAATGATGTGCTTGTAAGAAACCAGAGCTAAAGTTCACTTAGATGATTAATTTATTTTGGTAAAAATTCTTGATTTAAAGCCAGCACATTAATTGCTCTGTGCAACCATCATGCACATTTTTTAATACAAAAAAAAGGTTTAATTTTATAATAGCTAGCCTTTTTGGTATCAGTCTCCAACCTGCCCTACATGCTGTTATTCAGCCTTTCCAAAGAAACCAGCAACCAAGGAAGCAACAAGATGCAGCTTCTCCCTGTAGGAATAAGCACTAGGCAAACCCCAGAAATAAACCCACATTGTGGAGTCATAATATCAAGTTTTAAGATAAAAGGATGTGAAAATGACAAAAGTAAGAAGAGCAATTCCCAGAATGTTAGAACCCTCATCAGTGAAATAAATTAACAGCTCTGGTACTTAATACAATCCACTAAAGCTATGTTTGAGGCTAAGAATGGCTACCCAAGCCAAAGACAATCACAAGCCCATTTTTAATTATGTTCATAATATCAAAAACACAATGCAGTAATGCACTGAGCTGATTGTTATCAATGTTACCTACACTGAGGCTGAAGATATGTTTACCTACTGGCTAATAAATTAAAGTCTGACTTTACCCCTCCCACCCTTCTATCTGTCCCTCAAGGTATGCTTGAAATTACAAAACAACAAACATAATTCCACTGAAGCCACTAAAGTAGTCTCCAACAGTGGTCTAGATTAACTAAGTGCTTTTGTTCATTTAATATATCTTTGAACTTCTTCAGACATCTAGGGAAAGTTACCTCCACAAAGAGACCAGTCACCAGTGGAGTCCCCCAGGGTTCTGAGCTGGGACCTCTTCTGTTTGCCATCTACTTTTCTGAAGTAAAAGCCAATACCAAAGGGCTCTGGCTGATTAAGTTGGCAGATGACAGCAAGGTAGGAACAGTCACTGAATCCCCAAATAATGTAGCCATTCTGTAGGAAGGTTTGTTTCAAATAAATAACTTCTGACAAAAGCATGGACTGAAACTAAATGCAAAAAATGCATTACTGTCTTCTTTGGAAATTCATCTTGCCCAGGGAACTACCATATTGTTAATATGCACCTAAGAGTTGACCCAGTTATTCAGAATTTGGGAATTTATATGGCCGCTGGCCTAACTTTTGACCAGCATGTGCCCAATATCATAAAACAGTCCTATATTGCACAGATTAGAAACAAAATGATTGTGTCAAGATCTAGGGATGTCATTGTCACCCTTTACTCAGCTCTCATTAGGCCAATCATTGAGTATAATGCCCCCTTTGGCATGTATCTGTCTAGACACATACAACAACTGGAACAGTCACAGAGATTTCTTACTAAAAGGATACGAGGCCTTCATGATATTCCTACATGGAATGACTCAAAGTCCTGTTACCATGCTTGGTATCCTACAGACTGCTAAGAAGTGACCTGTGTCTGGCATGTAATGCATCCATCAACCCAATACTGATGGATTTACTGCACATCAGCAAGCCATATAGCATTACAAATACTTGGTCTAGGGTTCCAAACCTTTTCTGTAACATCAACAGAACAGATTGGAGGGCGAGGAATATCTAGCAGAAGATAGCACTGCTCTGGAACAGACTATATCCGCATAAAACAAATCTCATCCCTGTCCATATTCAAGCGCAACTTGGATTTGTGGATGGAAAACAGAAAATTTACCCCAGGACTACCCCCCCCCCCCATGCTGCTAATGGGCAGAGATAGCTTCTAAATGCTTATCCCATGCTTGGATCCCCTGATATTATATAGGGAATGATTCCAGTTATTCTTATTGGGTTAATTTATAGTTAGCAGCCATGGGATGGGTAAGACCAGTCTCTAATCAAATGAGATAGGGTAATTTGAGCACTAAGAGGGAAATTAACTAGGCTTAAAATGGCTCACAAGGGCAATTAGAATAGCACTTACCTAAGAACCTATGGACCAAGGCCATAGAGATGGTTGCCATTTGATGTGCTAAACAATGACCTAGGCCAGAATATGGCAGTATAGCACTAGATATCTGCTACTGTCTCACACCAACATGATTCACAATATTGCTAGTCAGTGACTAACCTATGAAGACAAGGTCTGCACTCACGCTGGTCTGCCTCATATAGATTCATAGGCTCGTATTTGATTACTAGGCTAACGACCCTAAAGGTCCATGCTTCCCAAATGCATTTGTCAGTCTTTTAAACCACTCATTTTATAGGGGATGTAGCTTGGGTATGAGTGGTCAAGCATTTACAAGCTTCTTCCTTCTAATAAGAACATAGATGCAGACTAGAGGTATATATAAAATTCCTCATCCACTGATCCAAATTGTACTTGAGTAAGTGCAGGGAGGAACTCTGGTTCACATGGATGAGAAACCTGTTCAAGAGAAGGGATAATCTCCGAGACACATACTTGTCCCTCCAACAGTTCTTGTTTATATTATAGACAAGGTTTAGGTGACTAGATTGGGTGTTTCTGATGCTAGTTGTTTTGCAGATCTGCAACAGATCCTTAAGGGATGAATCAGGGGATGCGTTAAGGGGCAGGCAGATTGTACTAGACCAAGTACAGAGATAAGGCTTTGAGCCAGTCCATGTAGCAGGTGTTGTCTACACCATGTATTCTTTTTGTGAATAACCTCTCTGGACACTCCAGTTGTTGCATATGTCTGGTCAGTTACATACTGAAGGGAGCACTGTACTCAATGATTGGTCTAATGAGGGCTCAGTACAATGGAACAATGACAGATTTGGACCTAGATGTCATACCTCTGTTTATAAGTGGCAAAATGTAGAGCGATTTTCTTACTACAGTAGACATATGATGGTCAAAGACCAATTCACTCTCTACATGTGTTCCCAAATCTCTGACCACTGTAATTTCCAGGGGTGGTTGTCATTCAGAAAGATACTGTTATATATTTTTTGTCATTAAGTTTTGTGCCGTAACTATAGCAAACCTTCTTGGAAGATGTTTATATCTTTGGGGGATTCCATGACTGTGCCTAGTTTGCAGTTGTGGGTGAGCTTAGTCAGCCAGAGGCTTTTCATGTTGGTTCTCAATTCAGAGACGTAGATGTCAAAAAGGAGCAGCCCCACCAATGAGTCCTAGGGACTCTATTAAAGACTGGCATTTTTGTAGAGATAGACTTGCCTGTCTTGACTTATTGTGATATGAGCCAGATAGTTGTGTAGTGGGTGACATAGGGGTTTACAGGTTCATAGGTTTATACTAGGCTAATGACCACCATGGTCTTTACAAGCCTAGCTATGCAACCCAACCCAGTTTTCTTCCTGAGTTCCTTGGTCACTTATATGCTGGGGTATGTTAGTAAAGAGGTAGCTAAGAGTTATGTGGGTTGGATATGTTAGTTGGGGACTAATTTACTTACTGTCAACCTCTGTCCATCAGAGACATGGGAGCCAGACCGGGGTGAATTTGCAATTTCCCATCCAGTGATCAAGGTTTCTTTTGCATAGAGTCAAGTATGAACTCTACTTCACATAGATGGAGACTTATTCCATAGCCCAGGGATCCTTTGAGACATGTATTGGTCCCTCCAACATGTTCTACTTATGTCACAGGCAAAGTTCAGGTCCTTGGATCTAGTATTTCTGGTGCTGTTTTTTTGTGGATGTGCAAGAGATCCATCAGACCTGGATCTGAGGATGCCTTATATGCTAGGCATAGACTGCCTCTCAGTAACCTGTAGGAGACTGAGTACAGAGACAGGGCCTTAAGGTGATCATTGTAGGACAGGTTATTCATAACCTGAATTCTCCTCATGAGAAACCTTTGAGGAAATTCAAGCTGTTGCAAGTGCCTGGTTAGGTACATGGCAAAGGGAGCACTGAACTCAGTGATGAGTCTGATAAAGGCTGAGTAGAGTACTGCTATAACTTCCTTGGACCTGGATGCCGTACCCTTGCTTATGAGTTGGCCAACACAGAATGATTTTCTTACATCTAGTCTATGTGTTTGTTAAAAACAGATTGCTGTCTACATATGTTCCCAGATTGCTAACTATTAGGTCAACTCTTAGGGGTGATTTAGCAAAGAAGTAATTAGCTTGGGTGGATAATTTCCCAAAGGGCACTATAATGCATTTCTTTACACAGAGTTTTAATCTGCGGCTTTTGAACCAGTCATTTGTTTGCGTTAGACCCTCTTGTAGGAAGTTGATATTGTGGGGGGGGTCTATAATAGCTCACATTTTACAGTCATCTGCGAACTCAGTGAACCAGAGGCCTTTGACATTAGCCTTGACTTCTGGGAAGTAGTTGCCAAACAGGAGCAGGCCCAATAAGAAGCCCTGGGGGGATACTCTACTGGTAACTGGTATCTTGGTGGAGGTGGTCTCACTGATCCTGACTTATTGGTCCAGCTGGCAATCCAGTGAGTTATATAGGATATATGTCTAGTTCTGAGAGTTTGTCAACAATACCTGAGCGACATATCATATCAAACACTTAAGGTAGGTAGTATGCAACATTTTCCCCTCATCCATAGCCATGGTGATCCTCTCGAAGATTTCTATCAAGTTAAGTAGTCAAGACCTTCCCTTGACAAAGCCAATCTGGGTTGCATCTAATGTTTGAAGGTTGCCAATGTCATTGTTGATCATTTCCATGATAACTCTTTCCATGGCTTTGCATATTAGACTTATCAGACTAATGGGTCCGTAGTTCCCTTGGTCTGTTGATGGTCCACCATTATGAAGAGGGATGACCGTTGTGGCCTTCTATTCACCTGGCATGTAATCTCTTTGATGCTTTAGTTGAAGAGTTCCTCACATGGTCCTGTAAGGTCATGCTTTAGGCTATTTAGGAGGCAACTGAGAATACTGTCGGGGTCCAATGAGGAAGGGTTTTTGACTTTAGCAAGTGCCTCTAGGACCTACTCTCTGTTGATAGTTGAGGGGGATATGCTAGAAGGGCTTTCAAAGGAGGTAGTGCGGGGGATGAAGTTAGAGCTAAATTCATCAGCCAGTAGATTTCCTATGTCACTTTCATCAGTGAAGATTGTGCCATTTACCACCAGTTCTGCACACTGGTGAGTATTACCTTTAAGGTTCCTGACATAGTTGAAGAAGGACTTGTGATTGTCCTTAGCCTGATAGGCTATTCTGACCTCATAAATGGCCTTGTTAGACTTTATTAAATCTCTGCATTTCTTGTTTCATTGAATCAGAGAGCTATTGTCTCTGTGAGAGTTGCTGTTTCTGATTTTGGCCATGACTTTTTCTTTTGTTATACAGCCTGTAAAGGTAAGGATTCCACCAGGGTTGTTTGTTTTTGGTGTTAGAGCTTGGCATACATCTAGTAAGTACAGCAGCCTTAATGCAGCCATTTGCATGTTTGTACAGGGTCTCTTTAAATAATTCTGCATAGGTAGCTGTGGTCTCTGGGTTTGGGGGAGCTGAGAATTTTGACAAATTTAATAGGATCTAGTTTGCTTTCAAATAGTTCCTAAGTTTTATGGGTTTAGTTGGGTTTTCTGGGTTGATTTTTATTTCAAGGGAGACAGCTTTGTGGTCTGACTTCAACATTGAGATGGGTGCAATGATATGAAATGTTGATGAGTACTAGATCCAATATGTCTTAATTCTCTGGCTAGAAAGTGCACTATATGGTCCAGGGTGTTTGTGTTGATAAAGTCCAGGAAATGGTGCACCTGTGAGTTAGAGGCAGTGTACATTGCCCAGTCTATAGACTGGTAGTTAAAATTTCCAATGAATAGGGAAGTTGGTTGGAATGTGAGCACCTCTAGTATGTCTAGGTAAGAGCTATGAGTTTCATGGGTCATAGAGAGTGACCTGTAGTTGGCCAGGACATAGTAAGGAACCTTGTCTATGGAGACTTAGATGTGGATGAACTCCAGGGCATCATTCTGTTAATCAGACTAGAAGTGTATTTGCTGCTAATTCCAGAAAATCTTCTTGTGACCATCCTCTTCAGAAGCACCTTGCTTCATCCGCTGCTCCTTCATATGGGAACCCTT